>NW_026129368.1:1769346-1833572 GCF_022985175.1 Labeo rohita | reverse complement strand
ATGAATATACATGGTTGTAGAATAATTAGCTTTAGGCCTGCATCACGCAGATATGCTACATGCCAGAGATGGGACCAAGTCGTTCATTTCAAGTCACAAGCAAGTCTTGAGTCAAATCCCAAGTCCTCAAAGAGTTAAAGTTAATGAGATAATTAAGTGACTAATTAAGTGATTATTGTGCATTAGTGATGAACACCTGCTGTCAACAAGCAGCGTCACTGAAGAAAAGACAAACACAAGAACTACGACTGACATCAGACACAGCCTTGGATAAAATCAACTGAAAAAACAAAACAATTTTATTTTATGTCTGCAGAATCTCTTATTGAGAATTAAAAGAAACAAAGAAAGAGAGAGCACGATGCCACCATAATTGTGGTCAAGGTGTGCTTTAGTTTGTCTCTTGACCCTTTGAGTAATTTAATGTAATTTGCTTCTAAGCAATTGCAATGTTGTTTTACAGCAAACATTTGTGCGTTACTGAATCAAAAGCTTGCAGTAGGAGATTATCTTATACTCTCTGCTTATAACTAATTTGGATGAATGTCATGAATTGGTGTCTCTATTTGATTTATTTGACTGCCATTCAGCTTTTGCACAACTGCAAAAAAAAACCCCTAAAACGTTTCAATATGAAAAGAAAGAAGTATGTTGGCTCAGGTTTTTAGACATGAACATTTAGCATATGATCCTCAACAGTGGTGATAATAATTATTCATACTGCAGTACATGAGGAGAGTTTATTCTATGTAGTATACCCAGCATGCATTGCAACATGAAGTGGTTTGTTGATTGTCACCATTGTTGAGATTCATATGCTGGTTCTTGATGTCTGTGTGTGTCTAAATATTGCAGATGTTCAGATTTGTATATGCATTACAGGTTTTCTTATTCCACTGTAGCTGTTACAAAAAACATTCTACTTGCATGCTGCAAAACCTAAACATATAAACCAGAGAAAAAAAAGTTACTTCTGATGTAGTTTGTGATGACTACACTGTCCTATTAAAACAGCTAGTGACTGCTCACTTTGCTGCTCCAAAACACATGCATTGTTATAAAAAGAGATCTTATATAGCAGGCCAAGGGTCAAGAGCACAACTAAAGCACACACTGATCTCTATGATGGTGGCATCATTTTAACCACTAAAACATCAACATCTGATCCTCTGTAATTCTCAGTAACAGCAGGTGTTCATCACTAATGCACAATCATCACTTAATTAGTCTCTTACTTGTCTCATTAACTTTAACTCTTTGAGGACTTGGGATTTGACTCAAGACTTGCTTGTGACTTGAAATGAATGACTTGGTCCCATCTCTGATCTAAACCTCAGTTAATTCTCAAAAAGAAGTTTTGTATGAAAGAAACAAAGTCAGACTGGTTTGTATTAAGTGAAGATGCTGTGATCTAGACACATCTGTTAGTGTTTTATGTTCTTTTGGGATTTAAAGGGTTTCTGTTGTCCGATTTTAGTGGGTTACCATTGTGCTGAAGAGTAGAGCGTGTGCTTTAGTCCAGGAGAAGACAGTAAAATGTTGATGTTATGCTGCATGTCATTTTATTTAAAGTCTGTGACTGTGGAGTTATTGTATGTGTGCTGTTGTTAGTTCCTTGGTTAACTGCAAAAAAGCTTTGTTTCACAGAGAATGTTTTGTGATGATAATCCAGACAATACTTATAAAACTTTTAAAAAAGAAAAAAAAATGTTTAAGAAAATTTAGGATATTTGACCTTAATTTTACAGTTTTTCTTTGGAAGCTGCTTTTGCCAGTCATTGACAGTTTTTAAAAAAACGGTCTTTAACCATTATTTCCATTAATGGTAAACGTTTGGCACCCTGTGCTGCCATGCATTTCACCGTTTTTTATGTTTAAATTTTTTACAGTGTGTTTTGACCATTTACCTCTGTTTTGGTGTCTGTGGTTAGTCATGGGTTGTGTATGACATTTAAAATGTTAAAAATGGCATTAAAAATCATTACAGTGCTCCTATTATGCCTTTGAGTAAATTTGTTTTGTATGCCCTTCCAAAAGCTGAATCTACAAAGAATCAGTGGTTAACATTATTATTAACATTATTTCATTAACATTAACATTATTTTTTCAGCAACACCTCAGCAGTACAATTCCAATCTTGTGTTGTGTTCCTGTCATTTTACTGACGACAGCTTTTCCAATCTTGGGGAGTACAACGTGGGATTCATCAAACGCTTGCTCTTAAAAGATGGATCAGTGCCCAGTTTATTTGGACCGTCTTGCTCCTCTGAACCTCTACCTGTAAGTATGATTAATAATTGATGATTGTATTTTATAGCGATCGTTCAAAATACGTAGTTGTAACCGGTTCTAAAAGGCTAACTTACACTTCTGTAGTTCTGTTGTTTAGCTGTGGGCCCAATGTAGTCTAAAAATTTGCAGATTGTGTCGGAGAGTGACGAATCTAAACGCGAATACTCTGGAATTTTCATGTTTGGCCGATGTACATGTGAATGTGTTCCTTGGTGACTTTAGGCCTTCCTTTTATTTTCAATTCAGTTTGTTTCAAAGTCATATCAATTTGGTTCATCAAATGACTGTTTACTGGTGTAATATTGATGGTGAATACAACATTAAGTGTAAAATGAAAGCAGAAAAGATGCTGTATATATGTTAAATGAAATACTAAGTTGCAGTTGTGTGTAAAACGTGATTACTGAAAAGGTTTAAATGAAATGCCTTTAATGTTAAGTGAAACAATCGCACTTAGAGCCAATTTGTTGATGAAAGTTGATGAAACCAGATACAAGTGGAAGTATATTTGAAGTTTATTAAGAATTGTGTTCGAACTGAGTAATGTGTGCTCTTATAGCATCAGTTATTGTTTTGTGGCCTTGTAAACACAAGGTTTTTTTTCTTCCTGAGATGTCTGTTTGAGCTTGTGGAGTTCAGCTGTGAATGTTGCCTGATCCGGATGTGGATTGTGAATTGTTCTGCTTCATGAATCGTCTCAACTCCTTCCTGCACTTTCTGTATTGCACCTTTGTGGGGTTGGACCGGCGGGCCACCTGTGAGTGAATCCTTACAACTTCCTGTTGAAAAACATGTTTCATATGGACATGCTTGTCATCGAGCGGTAGGACTGGAATTGCACAACAAACATTTCTTCTTTTTTTTTCTTTTCTTCATCCTAATCCTGGATCAAATGCACAGACTGTGAATTACATCAAATTCAAGGTTGTTTTTTTTTTTGGAAACTGGATTTGCGGATTGATTATCGTTTTCATTTGGGAAACTTTTGACTTCGATGTAGTTTTGTCTTCCATTTTGTAGTGGATGAACTTTGGCAGAAGTATTATTTTAAATAGCCCGTCAATACACAAACCAGTTACATTTGCATTAATTGAATTCTGAACTGAAAATTCACTTACCTTTGTCACAAAGTGAAACAATCATCAAATCCTTGAGAAGTAAGAAAAGTGCAAGTTAGTAAGTAATGGTGTGAACAATTCTCTGTCACACAAGCAATTATTTTCTTTTATGTTCAATACAGTTAAATCTTACTCTTACCTCAAACATTGATTGTCTGCATTTGTTCACTCTTGTTGCACCATCTCTCTCTCGACGAATCTAGACTTTTGAGTTCACTGGTCCAGCTGTATTGTTAACCCAAAAATCATACCACGAGTGTGGGTTACACACAACTCGGACATATTGACCTAAGTAGCCCCAGCACCAGCTAACGACAGAAAACGAAACTGCCTACAGTCCAAACACAGAATATTTCATATTCATGCCCAAAATGTAAATGTGTACATTGCTATTTTACTAATGTTTTATAAATAAGACTTCATTTCAGAACAAAAATGCATTAAATTGTCATTTTGTGTAAAAACATTGTAGGTTTATTAATTTGGAAAAAAAAATAATAATTATGCTTTATAAAATAAGACACTTTTCTTTTGCTCTGTGTCTTATTGGACCATAGTCACTTCTATATATGTTGTAAATGTTCTGCAGGGTATATAGGTTTAAGCAGTTGGGTTCAAAACCTGGATGGTGAACCATGCATATTGGAGGGACGGGAATCTGGTTAATTCATCGTAGAACCTAAGGATGAAATTACTATTCAGAAAATGATAACAGTAATATTAGAAGTTGTTTTAAGAGGTAACTAAACAAAAGACCTTGCTTTTGAGAGAAATATATTTCTGAAATATTCTAAACATGAAAAGGGTTGCAAAATATGTCCTAGCATCCCATAAGATTACACTTACTTGTGACCCTGGACCACAAAAGCAAACACGTAACACAGCTATATTTGTAGCAATAGCCAAAAATACATTGTATTGTACACAATTGTACACAACATTATCAAAAATAAATAGGATACTAACCCACCAAACAGGGGAAGTCCCCCGGATGTTGCAAACATCCGTTTAGGTCTGCAGTACGTCTGCTTTGTAACGTTCACTGGCAGACGTTCGGGGGACGTCCATATTTGGTTCGCTGACGGACATTCTGAAGATGTTCACTTACGTCTGCATTTTGTCCTCTTTTGACGTTCGGAGGACATTCTTCTGAACCAGTTTGCGAACGTCCCTGTTTCGTCCCTCATCTGCCATTTCCATAACAACACTTGAAAAATCCAGTTGCCCATGTTTGGTCTTTATCATCAGACCTGACACCTTGCAACTCAGACAGAGTTAATTAAATTAAAGACAAACAAAAAATAAACCCATATTGGATTTTAAAGGGTATTATTCCAAAAAACAAAATCCTTTTTTTTTTTTTTTTTTTTTTTTTAATGTGATAATGGAATGCAAAATGCGAAGATTGATACTAACATTATTATTGTTGTTATTATTATTATTATTATATTATTATAGTATAAACAATATATTTGAATTCATTTGTAAAATGAAGTTATATGTTAATAACTTTTATTTCTGCAAAACAAAAAGTAACTTATGTAATTAAAGATGTCATCAAATCACGAGTCTGTTTTTAGCATTTAAACATCAAAAACAATATTGAAGTGTACAATAATGTAATTGAAAATAGGCTACAATTAGGCCCTATATGTATTCCCCGTACATAAATAAAATAAGGTTGAATCCCTGAAGAGTGATGAATGCAGCCAAAGAAAACATGAAGAAGAAAAAGTGGAAAATAACACAGGTAAGACAAATTCATTCTTACTTTTTAATATTTACATATCAAACTGTTGGTAAGCTGACAAGAAAAGTTATTCAAGAAAATTATTATTTTCTAGTTATATTGCTTATATTGCAAAAATAAAAGTGTAATATAGCCAATCAAATGAGCTTGTCATCAAGTGACATCACTTAGGGTACACGCATGTATCCACGGCAACGCTGAACTGTTGAGTGACAGTCTTACCAGTGATTTCCTCAAACACGGCCTTGAGTTTTCGCTTTGTCTGGTCGAAAAGGTTTTTATATTTTTATATTTGTACACATTAGCTACCGTAACCACTGTGTATCTCGTAATACTTACATTTTATTAAAAGTTTACCTTTTAAAACGTTTGCTGAGGCTGTCTGTCGTATACGGCTGCTGGCCGTTAACATCTAAAGAACCCTACACGAAGACGTCCAGGGGATGTTCGCAGGTGCCATTCAGGGGACGTTACACGCCAAGACAGATATTTTGAAACAATCTATGTGTGTTTCGAGTCAGTCAAGTTTATATAATGCTTTTATATAATGCCATTATAATAATAATAATTATTATTATTTTAATAATAAGGCATAAGTTTACAGTGATTGAAATTTCAACACTACATGAACAAACAGTGATATGCATAATGGCACTTTTGTGTCAAGTGCATTTTTGATAAACACACATAGAAAAGGAACAAAGGCCTAAAAATCATAAGAGGTAGGCTAGATCAATCGGGAAATTCTAGTCACATTCTCGCAGATAATAGTAGTCAGTTGATTCAGAATATTATGTCATATTATAAAAATGAAGTCAAGGTTTAAAGCCAGTACTGATTTTTGTTGATTTATATTTTTTAGGTTTCGAACATACGGGTGGAATCAGACCTGGATAACACCCAACATCTGGAACACATGACAGAAGACAGACAGAAAAAAAAAATATTCTAACAAATAAAGAATGTTTTTGTTAAAGTACAATTGCTTGTGTGTTTATTCCTTGGGTAGTTCAATCTGACTAATGACATGTTTACGTCCCCGTTTCGTCCTCCGGACGTCCTGCAAACGGATCCGCGATGTCCTCATGACGTCTAAAGAACCCTTTTTTTCCACCTTTCAGGTGATTTATAAATCTCAATTCCGAAAAATTTACACTTATGACTAGTTTTGTGGTCCAGGGTTACATTTCTGTCTTGTCAATCTGCCACTTCAACCATTTCATTGTCAGACTCCGGCTCGAATTGATAGGGTAAAATCGATGCCATCATTTCTATATATTGACATGTCTCCAGGGCTGTCATTCAGTTATGGCAATGGGCGTTTCATTTTCCCGACACGAGCTGTACGCGGTAGACCAATCATAAAGGACTGCACCATCTGACCAATCACAGCAGTGAGGGCTCACGGAAAGGAGGGGTTTAGAAAGCAGTTTGAAGAATCAGTCTTCGAATCAGAGATTCGTTTACGAATCATTTACAAAGGAGGTAAAATGAAATCTATTTTTGGAGAAAACTAAAGTGTATTTTGACCTTGCATACATGTAAACCTGCTTTAGCAGACTCGTAAAACAATATTAGCAACTGTTAAAATGACATAATAGGGGCACTTTAAATTTGATTTGAAGATGCCTGCACTAGTTGACTCTTTGTGTTTTTAAAGGGTGCAAACCTTCAGTGGTTTTAATGATATTTCTAATAAAATTATCTTCAGATGGTGGAAGTACCTAAAATATTGCTTTTAATTCTCTCCACACCATATTCTTTTTTTTCCCCCTCAGTAATAAAGTCACTGAAGGCAAATTTTTGTGTTTGTCTGTTCTGCACATAATTTTTCACAACAGTCCATGTTGCTGCACTGTAAAAAATTGCACTGTAAAATAACAGTAATCTACTGGCAGCTGTGGTTGCCAGCATTATACTGTTATTTTATAGCTCTCTACAGTTAATTTACAGCTCTTCATTTTTACAGTATGTTACCGTTATTATACCATGGGGTAACTCATTTTATTTTGGAAACCGATTGCTTCAAACCATTTGAGTTTTAAAAAACTATTGTTTATATGGTATTAGTACAGTGAACTTGTTTAATTTAAGCCCACTAAGAAGAAATATTTCTTAATATAAACCCGCAAACACTTAAAGTGTAATAAAGAAGCAATCGACTTTTACTCAAATCTTTATAGATTGTCATTAACTAACAATAGCAAAAAATTGTATAATAAAGTGCTTAGTAAAGAGATTGTCACTATATCAGCAATTCCACAATTACTGTATTTAAATAAAGCAGCAAAACATCAGTACTTATGGCTCATCATTGCCTGAAGCACAAGCTCTACTCTCCAGCACAATGGTGACCCACAAAACTAAATTAAACTAACAGATCTCTCTTGTACAAAAACACATCAGTTAGGCACAATGAAATATTTACTCTCCTTACCAGTTAATGACTTTGCATAATTGTTTTTCTATGAACATTCCCTAATATTTTAGTGAAAATAACTTTAATTAATTAACAGTAATCTACTGGCTCTGGTTGCCAGCATGTTACTGTTTTTCTACAGTGTGTTGCCGTAAATTAATTACAGTTTATTACTGTTAAATTACATTTCATGCTGTTTTTTTTCCATTGTACATCTTTAACCCTTTAAAACCCACAGCAAAATCCTCAGTTTTAAATGAACACTTATAATGTGTCAACACTACAGAGTGTTTGAGTAATACTGAATTAGTGCTGAAGTTAATGAGATAATTATATGATTGATCACGTTCTGATTGAGCATTAGTGATGAACACCAGCTGTTAACAAACAAAATTGCTGAATGAAAGAATAACACAAGAACAACTGACTTCAGCCACAGCCTTAGATGACATCAACTGAAATAAAATAAAAGAAGACATTAAATCTCTCAAGATCTGATTAAACTCCTAAAACAGCATTACCAGCTTCACTTATTACCACACTGACTTTATTTCTGTCAGACGTCTACAGAAGAGGGTTGCAGAGGTTTAGATGTTTTTTTTTTTGTTTTTCACTACTACAGTGGAGATCAGTGTTTACTTTAGTTGGGCTCTTGAACCTTAACATTTTAAAGTTAATTTTTCTTAAGTTGTTGCAATTGTGCATGTTTGCAACATGCTTGTTATGACAAAAAAAAAAATCTAGAATTGTGTATGGTTTGGTAGTAACACATGTTTTATCCAGTGTCTTGTCTTTTACTGAATATTGATGCTAGATTTAAAAAAAAAAAAAAAAAACTGAGCATCTAGTTAAATACCACTCATTTTTATATACATATATTTTTTTTAAAAAACAACTTTGGTATAGTTTAGATACACACATCAAGAATCACCGTATGAATCTCAACAATGGTGAGAACAAGTCATGGGTGAGGTTTTGTAGTGTGCTGATACCCAGCATGCATTGCAGCATGAAGCGTTCGATTGTCACCATTGTTGAGATTCATGTACTGATTCTTCATGTCTCCATTTGAGTATGAATGTTAGAGTAGTTCTAAATTTTACCTATTGAATCCTTATTTTCTGGTTGCCACATTACCAAAAAATCTCATGCTGTACCACATTTGGTGAAAAAAAAACAACAACAAACAAATACACACTCAAAATTAGACTCCTATAGAGTCTAGCAAGACTTAAAACCAGCTCAGTAGATGATGTTTATGCCCAACTAGAAATAACCAACATCAACTGACCAGCATTTCTGTAACTAATGCATAATAAAAACCTAGTTACAGCAAAAATATCTATGTTTAAATATCAAGAGTCAGGAGCCCAATTAAATTAAAGCAAACACTGATCTCCACAATGGTATCGTCAAAAAAACAATAAAACATCATCATCTAAACATCTGTTCATTCTCAATAAGATCTTCTATAGACATCTGACAGAAATAAAATCAGTCTGGTTAGAAATGTGTGAAGTTGGTACAGCTGTGTGTTGAGTTGTTTAAATTTTCAGTTGATTTCATCTAAGGCTGTGGCTGAAGTCAGTTCTATAGTTCTTGTGTTTGTCTTGTTTCTCTTTCAATCAGTGATTCTGCTCATTAACAGCAGCTGTTCATCAGTGTCTGAAGTCACTCATTAGTTTTCATTATCTCTTTAAGGTGGACTATATAAGTAACTCATGTAGGGAATAGTGAATGACGGTGTAGAGTTTGATTTTAAACAGTCTCTGAGTGTCGATTTTGAACGCTGTTAATTCACGATACATAGCAGCAGGCTACTTTTTCGAAAATGACAAATAATACCCAGAATGCACTGTTTTAATGGAAAACAGCATGTTACTGTCAAAATTTGGCCGTTTTTTTACAGCAATTTTTAACAGTGTGCTTCAAAGCTTCTGGCTCTGCATGAATTCATCTTTCACAGTCTTACTTACCAGGAACTTTGCAATTTCATGTTTGTCAAATGTCAGTTTTCATGAACAATAATAGCCTTATAAAAGTATAAGTATAAAGTATAAGAGGCTTATATAAGAGGAAATGAAGAC
This sequence comes from Labeo rohita, assembly GCF_022985175.1. Classification (NCBI taxonomy): domain Eukaryota; kingdom Metazoa; phylum Chordata; class Actinopteri; order Cypriniformes; family Cyprinidae; genus Labeo; species Labeo rohita. The sequence continues at coordinate 1,823,906 of NW_026129368.1, read as the reverse complement.
AAAAGCAAACAATTCAGTCAAAAGTATGCTACAAAGTTGGCGCTGTACTACAGTAAATGTCAAAATAAATATATAAAGTTAAACAACTTTGTGATCAGCGATATGATCAGGAACAAATAATAGATTCACGAGACCAACGATTGCCTGTTACTATACCCAAAACAAATTATATCTCATGCTTAATCACTACAAAGACATCAGAGCCAGCGGCAAATGTCAGAAGGACTAGCTGAGATGAGGATACATGAGCACTGGGCACCCGGTGATCACCTGGAGCTCTGAAATCGGCATAGCAAATTTTCAAATAGATAGATAGATAAATAAACTGCAGATTTGAGCTTTAAACAACTACATTCTGAACTGAAAAACACTTGAAACTACATTTCATGACACAGTGACAGTAATATTTTTATAATTATTTACGGGTTTTTGGGCAATGACGTTTCACAAGTCCACAAGAACAGACAAGAACGCACATGAGAAACAGCTATTGTCTGTGTAAAAATATACAATTATAAAATACAGTGTTATTTTTTTGTGTGTTTGCGCACTCTGATGTAAATAAGCCCAACATGCATGAACCAGAACGAGTGAAGGAGATGCTTTATCCCCTTGTAGCATGCACAAGTGACGATTCTAGTCAACCAATCAACATTCTGCAGTGAGTTTAGCTCCACCCTCTTGGTAACCTTTGCTGTGCTAGGTACCCCAATGGAAGGGTACCAAAAGGTGGTATGGTACGGTTTGCTATTTTGGTAGCATTCACAATTTTGACAATGGAAACTGAAATAATTGCATACCGTACTGAACCATACTGCTCGGTGGAAATGAGCCATAAGTGAATCGGAAGAAGTGGCATCTAATGCCTAGAGATTCTGATGTGGCAACATTGGAAATCATCAGAGATGTTGTAGGCCCACTAAGCAGCTTTACAGAAACACTAAGTGGAGAGAAGGACTCCACAATCTGTTGCCCCTAAAATGGAAACTACTTTGGTATCGTATCAGTCAAAATTTTGGTAGTGGTATTTTTTTACATTTTTTGACTGTCTTACCTTAGACCCGCCCTTACTGAGCGAACAGCCTGCCATTGTGCCGACTCTGGTGCAGGAGAAGACAAGAATGTCTCAGTTGAGGTGTTCTGTTGTTGAATGTAATAATAATGTAATAATGAATGTAAGTAACATAGCAGTTGTAATTTATTCCTGACATCTGAGCCGCTGAAAAAGCAGAGGATTGTTCGAATGTTCGTTTTTTAAAAGGGAATGCACCCTGCGATCTACATAAATGTGTTTGTTTGTGTGAATCATTCATGATCCAGCTTTACCCTACAGCAGTATAATGCCTCGTGTCAGCGTTAACACTTCATGGAGGGCATGTCTGAGGCTTCGCGCTGATTGGCCAGCATCTGCACCAAATGGGATTGGCTAGCGTCTGCAATAGTATATTTGCATAAGGCGATCTGATTTGCTGACGCCTGCATTGGGGCTTGAAAAGTTGACGCGACGAAATGGAATTCAGTTCGGCAATGCTTGACGTCACTCCATTCAAAGTATTCAAAATAAATGAGAAGCGTTAACACTGACGCCCCGTGTGAATGGGGCATAAGGATTTTTAATGCATCTTTGCAAATCGCCTTTCTTAATAATGTACTAGTTAGCCAGTTTCATGGCTAACAACAGAATGGCTCGCCAGCCCACAGAAGAGGGACAGGGTGAGCAGAGCTCATTAGCATTTAACGGCAAATGCAACAAAACGGCTTGCTCTGAAAAGGGTTTCTTACACTACCACAGAGAAATTTTAACCAATGTACGTTATAGACTTCTCATTAAGACCCTAACAAATTATATCAACTTGTGGAAAATGGGCATCCAATGACCCCTTTAAAGGATTAGTTCACTCCTGAATTAAAATTATATAATTTTTGTAAATTATGAACATTAAAAAGTTACAGACTGCAGCTTTAAATAATCCCAAATTTATGAATATGCCATTGGTTGGAGAAGAAGCAAATTCGACAGATCAGACTGGGTTAAAAGACATAGGGCCCTATCATGCACCTGGTGCAATGCAGCGCCAGGCGCGACGCACGTGTTTATTGCTAGTTTCAGCCTGACACAGTTATCATTTTCATGTCCTGTGCCACGTTGTTTAAATAGCAAATGGAGTTGCGTCCATTTGTGCGCCCATTGGTGTGCTGGTCTGAAAACGAGGTGTGTTTAGATGCATTGTTGGTGCATTGCTATTTTAAGGCAGCTAAAATAGATTGTGCTGTTGACCAACTGAAACCTGGTCTAAAGTCAATGGCTCAATATTTGTTTTGTTATTTAACCCTCTAAGCGCCAAAGTCGCAAAATTGCGACAAGACGTCATACTCATTAAAACAGACTGTAGTTTCTAGTATGGTGTAATATCTCATTTGTATTCCCTACCACTAGATGGCAGACATATAGTACTTTGATTCTAGACCAAAATTACGTCATGTTCCTATTCAAATTATTTGAGGAAATAGCAAAGCAAGTGAGCTATCGTATCTCTGATGCGGAAGCAGTTCAGTTCATAGCGTGCGAGTGAATTGTGAGATTTGTGAGAGAAAATCGCCAAATGAAAAGTAAAAAGTTGTACTGTAAGGATGTGTTGCACATGTTATTCGCCTATTCTGACTCTGGAGGGGAATATTTGCCTTTTGGAAATGACGATCGGTCGTCTAATGATCGCGCATCTCCCGGTACATCTTTGCAGCGCAATGGTGCTGCCGTCAAGGCGAAAGTGTTCATGAAGCACAAAAAAAGCAAACATTTCGACCCTTTGTCCAACGGGGAAGGGGGGTGTCAGGGGTGAACGTAGGGGTGAAAGTAGCACTAGCTCTCTGGATTCAGCGGCGCTGGATCCAGCGCCCCACGGAGGTGGGAGTGGCCGCGCTGTGCGTGCGAGAGCCGGGAGACGTGGTAGAGGCAGCGGGGTGATCCGGATCATGCGTTTTCCTACTGTATATTATAGTAATATAGTAGTACTTTCTCCTGTTTTATTGTTGGTTTTCTCTTTTCTGATCACTTGAAATGAGGATAAACAGACAAAAAAAAAAAAAAAAAAAAACCCACATGCAAATAAGTTCAAATGGTTTCCGCTTTTCTGATCATTTGGAAAGAGGATAAAAAAGACCAAAAACATGCAAATAACTTCAAACATCCATTCAATATCTATTATTTCCTGAATATTACTGATGACCTGATCAAAAAGTAGCCTACTGTTCACATACGTTTTACTACTAGTATAGTAATATAGTAATAATTTTGTGCTTTCTCATGTGTTGTTGTTGGTTTCCTCTTTTCTGATAATTTGGAATGAGGATAAAAAGACCAAAAAAAAAAAAAACAAAAACATGCAAATAAGTTCAAACATCAATTCAATATCTACTATTTCCTAAATATTGTGAAATTCAAGATGGCCGCCACTCGTGACGTCATAATATGCAAATTAGATTAGTATATTTACACCCCACATAAACTTTTGGTCATGCCCAACATTTTTCTAATTTACAGTAGACCTCTATCTTTAAGCCCTTTCGAGCCACAAGCTTTTGAAATCTTAATGTCAAAAATTCAGCATTTTTCAAAAAAAAAACCCTGGCGCCTAAAGGGTTAAAAGAGCGCACTACTAATATGGGCTTATATACCTATAGGCCCATATTAGTAGTGCGTACAATGCACATGGAGGTAGATTAAATATTGTTTATGTACATACTAGGGTTGTCAAAAGGTACCGAGTTCGGTACTTTCGGTACTGAAATTTTAAAAACGTCCATTTCCCGCTCACATTTGAGCGCTGTTGAGCAGACACGCGCTCAACAGACATGACTGTGATTGGCTACAATGATAAGCGATTCACGCTCCTCACCGAGCGCTCACATATAAGCACAACCAGAGCGTTTTAAAGCCGCGTCTGTCAGCGGATCAGTCTATATGCAGATGTATTAGGGATCCGCTGACACACATGGCCGCTCTGGTTGTGCTTATATGTGAGCGCTCGGTGAGGAGCGTGAATCGCTTATCATTGTAGCCAATCACAGTCATGTCTGTTGAGCGCGTGAACACTATGGCCAATCAGCGATGTTTAAAAATCTGCTCAACAGCGCTCAAATGTGAGCGGGAAATGGACGTTTTTAAAATTTCAGTACCGAAAGTACCGAACTCTGTACCTTTTGACAACCCTAGTACATACTACCAATATATTTTTCTGGTCACACTTCATTTTAAGGTTCAGTTCTTACTAATAACAAACCATTAGCTATGATTTTTGCCTCAATAAACTTCTAATTTGCTGTTTATTAATAGTAAGGTAGTTGTTAAGTTTAGGTACTGGGTAGGATTAGGCATATAGAATATGGTCATGCAGGATATGTACTTTATAAGTACAAGTTACAACCCAATAGGTTAATAATAGGCATGCTAATTAGCAACTGGTTTATAGTGGGTTTTTTTCTCTACACTCTGGTTCTTTGGCTCGTAATCATAGGGGAACCACTTGTAGTGCTATATAGCACCTATTTTAAAAGGTACTATATGGCACCTTTGTCAAATGGTTCTATGTAGAACCATCAGATGTACCATACACAGTTAATGAGATAATTAGGTGATTAACGAAGTGATGATTGATCATTATTAAAGACACCTGATGTTAATAAGCAGAATCACCAAAGGAGAAAACCAAAATTTTTAAGCAACCATTATAGTGGTCAGTGTTTGCATTAGTTGGGCTCTTGACCCTTTGAGTTGAAGCTCAAGTCATCAGGTGATTATGTTTTAACATATTCATTGTTTGATGTAAATCACCTAGAGTCTTATCTTTAACTTAAGTTTTTTTTTTTTGCTTATTGTAATAGCCTTGACAATCCACAGAAGATCCAGCACTTCCTATACATTTTGGAAAGATTTTTCTTACAACCTGTTAAAAAAAAAGTATTTCACCTAGGCACACATAGACATCAAGAACCAGCCCATGAATCTCAACAATGGTGACAAACGGCATATTCAGATAAACAGATCAACTCTGAACTCTCATAATTTATTCATGCTGCAGTGCATGATGGGAGTCATGGATGAGTTCTGATTGGCTACAACACGCTTTTTGATGGTCACCGTTGTTGTGATTCTCACACTGATTCCTCATGTCTGTGTGTCTAAATTAAGATAAAGTGTTTTTTTTTCATCATCTGTCTGATTATGCCAAAACTGATTGATCTTTTGTTCACAGTTTTTTTTGCAATCTGTAAGGAAATTCTATGTCAAATACTCAAGTCACTATATGATGGATTAAGTCAAGCACAGTCAATGCCATCTTATTGACTTTCGCTCTTGGCTTGTCTGGCTGTTATAACTCAGTAATTGCAGCCAAACAAGACCTAATATTACGGTGGCCGAGAGAGCTCAACGAGCTGCATCTTCAGAAAACACATGCAAACAGAAAAAAACGACAACAAATTAAGAAAACATCTTCATCAGTTTGACAACACAGGCGCTGCAAATCCTCGCAACGCAAACACAAATACGGAAACGCGCTGCAAATTCTCAAAACACAACCAAACACACGAACGCGCTGCAAATAGCACGGACCACAACGGAAATGTTTCAGGGGGACCTCAAAAAGTGACGGACCCGGCTGGGACATGATTATTATTATTATTATTCCGTTTCATCATCGAACAAAAAAAAAAAAAAAAACAAGGCAACATTTCAAATTGCAAATTCAACTGCAAAAATAAGTAAATAAATAAATAACAGCAGAAAGAGCGCCCAAAATGAACACAAACATACCAAAAGAAAAAAAGGAAATTCCATGTCTAGTGCGCTCATTCTATATATATATATATAGGCGGTCGCACGTGTAGAGTTTGAGCTCCGTTAAGTAGATTTCTTATTGTCTGTTTTTCAATTTAAAATCAAATTTATACACCATCATTTTCGTTTCTTATAACGTGTGAATATACCCCCTGTTGTATTTTACAACTAAAACATCCGGATTACTTTGTTATAACTAGTTTTGTTTGATTTCCCGAGTTGCTAGCTTATAGCCCGTTAGCAGCACCAGCTTGTTTGCCGCTAATCCTGCTTGCATTGTTTACACACTATTTACACACATTACCATTGTTTACTCACTGTTACTTGCTTTAATGGCGAATTTGTGTCCACCTTTGAGTGCAGGTGAGGACACGTTCGAGCTGCACTCGTTGCAGCTCGAGCTGGAGGCTGTGGAGAAGCAGATTCAGGACCTGTTGGTGCGGCAGACCGAGCTGAGAGACCGGAGAGCCGCTCTGGAATCCTCCCGGGTAAGTAACGTTATACAGCGCGATACTAACACTCTGACCACCTCTACTCCGTGCACCCTGGACGCGATCTTCCCAGATGTCCTTCACTCCGGCGCCGGGACACCACGGACCCTGGGTGCAGCAGCAGCGGAAGACGCGAGCCAGGCCCCGGCCAAGGACCTCGCCCCCTCCGCCGCCTCCGGTCTTCGAGATCTCCACCCGGAACCGCTTCGCTCCCCTTCGCGAGACGGAACGCGACGCTGTGATCGTCGGAGACTCCATTGTCCGGTACGTACGTGCTACTTTAGCTAAAGGTAAAGTCCACACCCACTGTTTTCCTGGTGCTCGCGTTCTCGATGTTTCTGCGCAGATACCCGCAATCCTGAAGGACGGTGAGAGCGTCGGCGCGATCGTCCTGCACGCGGGGGTGAACGACACCAAGCTGCGGCAGATGGAGGTTCTGAAGACGGACTTCAGCAGCCTGATCGAGTTCGCAGCACGTCGCCCGCGACGAGGATCATCGTGTCAGGACCGCTTCCCACGTATCGACGTGGGCACGAAAGGTTCAGTAGACTTCTTGCTCTAAATGAATGGTTACTGACATGGTGTAAAGAACAGAAGCTGCTCTTTGTTAATAATTGGAATCTTTTCTGGGAACGTCCTAGGCTTTTCCGTGCTGATGGCCTGCACCCCAGCAGAGTCGGAGCGGAGCTGCTGTCGGACAACATCTCCAGGACGCTACGCTCCATTTGACTAGTAAGTAAATTCTCAAATGATTGCTACGATGGCTTTTGTTCTGAACGCTTAAATGATAGTACTTGCACTGTCCAATCTATAAAGACTGTGTCTGTTCCTCGAATAGTGAGATCAAAACATAAATTTAATGCAGGATCTAGAAAAAATCTGATCGTAATTAAACCAGAAAAAAGCAAAATACACGAACAGAAACCATTTTTAAAGCTTGGGCTCCTAAACATTAGATCACTTGCACCGAAAGCAGTTATTGTGAATGAAATGATCACAGATAATAGTTTTGATGTACTCTGCTTAACCGAAACCTGGCTAAAACCTAATGATTATATTGGTCTAAATGGATCTACTCCACCAAACTACTATTATAAGCATGAGCCCCGTCAGAGTGGTCGTGGTGGTGGTGTTGCAACAATATATAGTGATATTCTCAATGTTACTCAGAAAACAGGACACAGGTTTACTTCATTTGAAATACTTTTGCTTAATGTTACTCTGCCAGATATGCAAAAGAAATCTCTCCTATCTCTTGTTTTAGCTACTGTGTATAGACCGCCAGGGCCATATACAGATTTCCTAAAAGAATTTGCAGAATTCCTTTCAGAACTATTGGTTAATTTTGATAAAGTGCTAATTGTCGGAGATTTTAACATTCACATTGATAATACAAATGATGCGTTAGGACTTGCGTTTACTGACCTAATAAACTCTTTTGGAGTCAAGCAAAATGTCACCGGGCCCACTCATCGTTTTAATCATACGCTAGATTTAATTATATCGCATGGAATTGATCTTACTGATATAGATATCGTACCTCAAAGTGATGATGTTACTGACCATTTCCTTGTATCGTGCATGCTGCGTATCACTGATATTAACTATATGGCTCCACGTTATCGTCTTGGCAGAACTATTGTTCCAGCCACCAAAGATAGATTTACAAATAACCTGCCTGATTTATCTCAACTGCTCTGTGTACCCCTTAATACACAGGATCTAGACAAAATGACTAGCAATATGGGCACCATCTTCTCCGATACGTTAGAAGCTGTTGCCCCCATCAAATTGAAAAAAGTTAGAGAAAAACGTATTGCGCCATGGTACAATAGTAATACCCATTCCCTCAAGAAAGAAACTCGCAATCTTGAGCGCAAATGGAGAAAAACTAACTTGGAAGTTTTTAGAATTGCATGGAAAAACTGTATGTCCAGATATAGACAGGCTTTAAAAGCTGCTAGGGCTGAGCATATCCGCAAACTCATAGAAAATAACCAAAACAATCCAAGGTTTTTATTTAGCACAGTGGCTAGATTAACAAACAACCAGACACCACCTGATCTAAATATTCCTTTACAGTTTAATAGCAATGACTTTATGAATTTCTTCACTGATAAAATAGATAACATTAGAAATACAATAACCAGTGTAGATTATACTGCATCTAATATGTCAACTTCTTTCGTCGCACCCAAAGAAAAACTGCAGTACTTTACCGCTATAGGACAGGAAGAGTTAAATAAACTCATCACTGTGTCTAAACCAACAACATGCCTATTAGATCCCGTACCCACTAAATTACTGAAAGAATTGTTACCTGTGGCAGAAGAACCGCTTCTCAATATTATCAACTCATCGTTATCTTTAGGTCACGTCCCTAAACCATTCAAGCTGGCGGTTATTAAGCCTCTTATTAAGAAACCACAACTAGACCCTAGTGAACTGGCGAATTATAGACCCATTTCTAATCTTCCATTTATGTCTAAAATTTTAGAGAAAGTTATATCTGCTCAACTGTGCTCATTCTTGCAAAAAAATGATATCTATGAAGAATTTCAGTCAGGTTTCAGGCCCCATCACAGCACAGAAACTGCACTTGTTAAAATCACTAATGACTTGCTTCTTGCATCAGACCAAGGCTGCATCTCATTGCTAGTTTTACTTGATCTTAGTGCTGCGTTCGACACTATAGATCATGACATACTAATAGATCGACTACAAAATTATGCAGGTATCCAAGGGCAGGCTTTAAAATGGTTTAGATCCTACCTGTCTGATCGCTACCACTTTGTTTATTTAAATGGGGAGTCATCTCAGTTATCACCAGTAAAGTATGGAGTGCCACAAGGATCTGTTCTAGGTCCTCTACTATTTTCAATATACTTGCTGCCCCTTGGTAATATTATTAGAAAACACGGGATTAGTTTCCATTGTTATGCTGATGATACTCAACTATATATCTCAACAAGACCAGATGAAACTTCTGAATTATTGAAGTTAACAGAGTGTGTTAAAAATGTAAAAGATTGGATGACCAACAATTTTCTGCTATTAAATTCAGATAAGACAGAGATATTACTTATTGGACCAAAAAACAATACACAGAATCTTCTGACTTACAATTTACAACTAGACGGATGTACTGTTACTTCCACTACAGTCAAAAGCCTGGGTGTTATATTAGACAGCAACTTGTCTTTTGAAAATCATATTTCTCATGTTACAAAAACAGCATTCTTCCATCTTAGAAACATTGCCAAGCTGCGAAACATGTTACCTGTTTCTGATGCAGAAAAGCTAGTCCACGCATTCATGACCTCTAGACTGGACTATTGTAATGCACTACTAGGTGGTTGTCCTGCATCTTCAATAAACAAGCTACAGATAGTCCAAAATGCAGCTGCTAGAGTCCTTACCAGGTCAAGAAAATATGATCATATTACCCCAATTTTAAAGTCTCTGCACTGGCTACCTATTAGGTTCCGCATCAGCTACAAAATAGCACTACTTACCTATAAGGCACTTAACGGTTTAGCTCCTGCGTACCTAACTAGTATTCTACCACGCTACAATCCATCACGCTCCCTAAGGTCGCAAAACTCTGGACTGTTGGTAGTACCTAGGATAGCAAAGTCCACTAAAGGAGGTAGAGCTTTTTCACATTTGGCACCCAAACTCTGGAACAGCCTTCCTGATAACGTTCGGGGTTCAGACACACTGTCTCTGTTTAAATCTAGATTAAAGACACATCTTTTTAGCCAAGCATTCAAATAATGCATCTCAAACTTTTCCTGCAGCTATATCTGATCAAATGTTCATTATTAATCTTTTAGCTCTGGTTTAACAAACCTTCCTTTTCTTAGTTTGAACAGCAGCTACGCTAATTATGTTCCTATTTGTTCTCTGTTTTTGCCATGGGATTGACATCCCATGGTAACTAGGAATTCACAAGCTCCAGTGTTGATCCAGAACACTTAAGAAGAGATGATGCCAACCCCACAGAGGACTTCAGATGATGCCAACCCTGAAAACATACAGCACTACCGAATTCAGCTACTAATTTATAGTGTTCTTTGTCTGTTTGATTACGTCATTAATTGATCTTTACCACACATCTCGGCCATATGTACATCAAGCTACTACTACATATATTGTAAAAATGTCAATTTGGTGTAAAGCTGCTTTGCAACGATATGTATCGTGAAAAGCGCTATACAAATAAATTTGAATTGAATTGAAAATTTGAATTGAAAAATTCCAGGGCAGTTACATACATTTGAAAAGCTTTAAAATTTGTTTGTTTTTATGAGCTTCTTATTTTGAGATCTCGTATTAGAGAGGGTAATGGGATAGTGGTTTCTTCTGACTTACATTTGACTTGTGAATATAAAACTTTGCTAAGATAATTAAGAGATTTACAATATAAACCTGTTTATCAGAAAAGGGGGGTTTAAAAAAATTAAAATATTATGAAAATCTAAATTAAGGGGTTTGCTTAATTTCTTTGTTATGTCTATTTTAAAGCTAGTCCAAAATGAAATAGCATAAGGGCAATAGAAAAATAAATGTTCAATGTCTGGACCTGATTATTTTGTTTAACATCCTGATCATACGATTCATTGGTCTTTTGGATATTATTGGACTAATCTGACGAATTACACACTTAACTGTGAAACGTTATTAACTTAATTGCAAATAAATATACAAATAAATAAATACATGCAAATAAATATAACGTTAAAAGTTCACGAAAAAATGCAACGCTTTATTAATGGTTAAAATCAGGTTAAAATTCAGGTCCCAGCCGGGTCCGTCACTTTTTGAGGTCCCCCTGAAACATTTCCGTTGTGGTCCGTGCTATTTGCAGCGCGTTCGCGTGTTTGGTTGTGTTGTGAGAATTTGCAGCGCGTTTCCGGATTTGTGTTTGCATTGCGAGGATTTGCAGTGCCTGTGTTGTCAAACTGATGAAGATATTTTCTTAATTTGTTGTCGTTTTTTTTTCTGTTTGCATGTGTTTTCTGAAGTTGTAGCGCGTTGAGCTCTCTCGGCCACCGTATAATATTGATGATTTAAGGGTCAAGAGCCCAACTAATGCAAACACTGACCACTATAATGGTTGCTTAAAAATGTTGGTTTTCTCCTTTGGTGATTCTGCTTATTAACATCAGGTGTCTTCAATAATGATCAATCATCACTTTGTTAATCTCCTAATTATCTCATTAACTTTAACACTGCTTCAGTGTTTATATGTGTCCACACTCAGAGTGTTAAATTAACACTGGGGATTTTGCTGTGTATAGCATTTTATTACTTCAACAAAAATAGTGCTCAATAGAAACAATCATAGGAGTTTGTATTACTACAATAGTAGTAAATATATTTACTACAATGGCAAAATGTCTTGAATCACTTTTATGCTTTTCTAAGGTCAAAAGGTCTTATGTGGGAAATATTTCCTTATGGGGGCCTTAGGGGCAAAAAGATCTTCAGGAAATACACTGTATGTTGATGTTGTTTTTAATCCTTTGCCCAACTGAAGAGTTTAAGAGAGAGTTAGAGATCCTTATTCAGAGGCTTAACAGGTTCTTTGTATGGCAGTGGTGCTATATAGCACCTTAACGACCCCAAAGAACCACTGAAGAACCGCTGAAGAACCAGACAGGGGCTTGACCGGTTCTTTATACACTAACGGTGCTATATAGCACCACAATCACACCAAAGAACCTCTGAAGAACCGCTGAAGCACCATTTTTTTTTTCTGTGTGTATACTAAAGTGTTACCATTTTTCTTCCCATTTCCTTTTCCGTTCCCTTATATATAAAACATTACATACTGTACCCTTGACTGCTTTGCAGACCAGCATTTATCCATTGGGCAACTTCTGTCCAGAGCCCTTGCAGCATAGTTGCAGAGCCAGTGGGGTGGTCAGCATATGGACTTGGATTCGTCTTGTGTTGAAGGTTTGGTTAGGACCTCCAGATACTACATACTTAAGATATACATTACTATATTCACAAGACAGCTGTATTGAAACTGTAACGAAAAAGTATAAAACCTAATTCATTTAAATGTGTTTATTTAGCAGACTACTTAAATCAAAAGCAACCTACAAAAGAGGTGTTTGGTATTTAATAAAACCAAATGTACCTTTGCACTTTTATTATTTTAAATTATGGAGGTCCACTATGTTTTTTAGTGGCAAATGGACACCTTCTGGCAGGTGTGTTGCTGCAATAGTTTGTTTTGTCAGTTTTAGGAGTAGCTGTCTGATGACAGCAATCTCTTCTTTAACGTATTCGAGCTGACTTATGTATCGTTTTGTTGCTGTTGATACAGTATGTTACTGTATGTAACTTATTCCCCCGGGTTTCACAGACAAGGCTTAAGCCAAGTACCAGACTAAAAGGCATTTTTGGGCTGTTTTAACTGAATGAAGCTTGCACTGACTGATCTTAAAATATGTAAGTGCCATTGTTTTGTCTCATGATGCACACAAATAATGTTACAACCCCAATTCCAGAAAAGTTGGGACGTTTCGCGAAATTCCATTTAATCAAGAATAAGTTATGTGTTCTTTCTCATTAACCTTTATTTAATTGACTAAAGTACAAAGAACAAATTCCAGTGTTTTGAGTGGCCAACTTTAAATTTTTTTGTAAATGTAACCAAATTTTGATTTTCATGGCTACAACACACTCCAAAAAAGTTCGGACAGAGGCTAAATGAAAGTGAAAAAGATTATAGAATATCCAAATTAAACTGTTTTGAAACAGTTCACAGTGTGACATCAAACTCATGGAAATTGAAATAAGTGAGGTTCTGTGTTGTCTAATCAGATGCTGTTACATCATTATACAGGTATTAGTTCACTGTTTGTTTTTTGTTTAGCATCATTATGCTCACAGGTTCTGGTGCGGATGGTTGTAGCCAAACCAATCAGCACTGGGTAAGAGCATGAACCCTGCTTTCATGAATCCTGTCCTTGGTCTTCGGTGTGCCCGCCACCAGAGATTGCCTTCCTATTACATTGACTCTCACACTACGCTGACTGTTACATGTCACTCTGGACTACATTTCCCTTGCACCACTTCACTGATTACGCACACCGCTGCAGCTAATCATGCACAGTATAAATATGAGGCCCCAACCATCATTCAGGGTCAAGTATTGTATAGTGTTTATCACTCTCCTAGTGATAGCTACATTACTGAACTACTCCCGAGTTTCCTGAGAATAGTTTAGTCCAGGTCTGCGTTTTCCAAAGGCTTCGTAAGCATAAGTTGAACATAACTCAATAGGTTTCAATGGGTCTACAATGGTTTTGGGAAACGCAGGCCTGTTCTTTGCCTGTTATCCATGTCTTGATCCTAGCCTGGTTTATCTCATCCTGTCTGTCTGCAGCATTGTCCCTGGATTACTCTCGTTTCCTACCTGTACTGTACCTATTTGCCGGTGTTTGACCCTGCCTGTGTATGACCATGTCTCTGAATAAAAGCTTGCACTTGGATCTGGCTGCTTCATGTCTCGCTCTGTAATATGTGTAAAGTTATGCTTTACTAAGTGAAGTTCCTACATGGATTCTCATTGTTGTGTGCTTCTCTTCACAGCTCCACGGACAGTAATGAACTACAACTGAGAGCACAACAAGTGGTGTCAGAAACTGAGTATGATAGAAATCATCAGCGAATTGTGAGTGTTTTGAACTGCTGGAACATTGTAATCTGCAAAACGCCGTTGTGAAGTAGTATTAAAGTGTAACTTGGCCATAGGTGACGGCATGAAGATCCAAATGCAAGAAGTTCATTAGCATACAGTGAACAAATCCAAATCACTAGACTGAATCGTAGTAGATGTGGCAGAGTTCAAACACACAAGAAGTCAGTCCGACCAGGCAAACAAGGCAGAAACGGTAATCCAAAGAGCAGTAGTCAAAAAACACAGGCACGAAGGTCATAACAACAATGAATGAAAATTGCAGCAAAATGAATGAAAAATGCTCGGTAAGGCAGTGAGAACTGGCAATACTTTGCAGTGAAAAACAGGAACAGCATGGTTTAAATAGTGTACCAAACAGGGAGTAACCAACGAAGAACAGACTGTATTCAGGAGAATCCATTACATAAAGACTGATTGACATGTTTGTCGCATTAAATGTACTTTCACAGAGAAAAAAGCAGCACGGAATTCTCCTCCCCCCTACCGAGAGTCGTGCCACTGGAAGTCTGCCAAATCAAGTTGAATTTGTTTCACAGGCACTATACAGCACTGAAAATCTACATTGAAACTCACAGAGCTGAATATGCTTAAGTACACAGCAAAATCCCCAGTGTTAATTTAACACTCTGAGTGTGGACACATATAGACACTGAAGCAGTGTTGAAGTTAACGAGATAATTAGGTGATTAACAAAGTGATGATTGATAATTTTTGAAGACACCTGATGTTAATAAGCAGAATCACCAAAGGAGAAAACCAACATTTTTAAACAACCATTATAGTGGTCAATGTTTGCATTAGTTGGGCTCTTGACCCTTAAATCTTTAATACTAGATTTTGTTTGGCTGCTGTATTTGAGTTGAAACAGCCAGACAAGCCAAAAGCTCAAGTCACCAGGTGATTTTGTTTTAACATATTCATTGTTTGACGTAAATCACCTAGAGTCTAATCTCTAAGTTAGTTTTTTTTTTTTTTTTTGCTTATTGTAATAGCCTTGACAATCCACAGAAGATCCAGCACTTCCTATACATTTTGGAAAAATTTTTTTTTTTTTACAACCGGTTTAAAAAAAAAAATATTTCACCTAGGCACACATAGACATCAACCAGCCCATGAATCTCAACAATGGTGACATCTCAACACAATCTCAACAACGGCATATTCAGATAAACAGATCAACTCTGAACTCTCATCATTTATTCATGCCGCAATGCATGATGGGAGTCATGGATGAGTTCTGATTGGCTACAACACGCTTTTTGATGGTCACTGTTGTTGTGATTCTGACACTGATTCTTCATGTCTGTGTGTCTAAATTAAGATAAATTTTTTTCATCATCTGTCTGATTATGGCAAAACTGATTGATCTTTTGTTCACAGTTTTTTTTTTTGTAATCTGTAAGGAAATTCTATGTCAAATACTCAAGTCACTATATGATGATTAAGTCAAGCACAGTCAATGGCATCTTATTGACTTTTGCTCTTGGCTTGTCTGGCTGTTATAACTCAGTAATTGCAGCCAAACAAGACCTAATATTGAGATTTAAGGGTCAAGAGCCCAACTAATGCAAACACTGACCACTATAATGGTTGCTTAAAAATTTTGGTTTTCTCCTTTGGTGATTCTGCTTATTAACATCAGGTGTCTTCAATAATCATCAATCATCACTTCGTTAATCACCTAATTATCTCGTTAACATCAACACTACTTCAGTGTTAACTTTAACACTGCTTCAGTGTCTATATGTGTCCACACTCAGAGTGTTAAATTAACACTGGGGATTTTGCTGTGAATAAACCAAACTCAAAGAAAATAAAGTGTAAGAGCAGTTCAAATCTCAATTATAATACAAGATAGATTCAAATGGTCATCTCTTATCACATGTACATCTGTTATGAAGCATATTACTGAATATAAAATTATATTTTGAAATATATATATAAGTAAATATATTGTCATATATTTACCCATAATTTTCAGAATATGAAAAGTGGCAAGTTATTATGCATTATCAAATATATTGTAATATATTAGCAAACTATATTTGGTATTTTTTCAACATACCATTAAATTATTTAATATATTAATGATGTGTATATAAAGACATATATTGTCTTTGCATAAGGGTTATTACAAATCTGAAAATTCTTCCATGTTGCACCTGTCTAAACATGCATGCATAGATTCAAGCATGCTATACTTCTTGATTAAAATGATCTAATATTGCTACGTGTAGGTTAATGTGCAGTGACTATAATGGCAGATTATTGTTGAAATTAAAGCAAAAATGAATGAATGAATGAATGAATGAATGAAAGTTTAAAGGAGATGAAACTTAAAGACATAAGGCTAACCAGGTTGGTTTTGATATGTGCCAAAAAATTAGAATATCGAGGGAAAGTTCATTTATTTCAATAATTGGTTTCAAAAGGTGAAACTTGTATGTTATATTAGTTCACTACACACAAAGTGAAATATTTCAAGCCTTTATTTGTTTCAATTTTGATGATTATGGATTAAAGACAAAGAAAACCCAAATCCAGTATTTCACAAAATTAGAATATTTCATGTGACCAATAAAAAACAGATCTTAAACACATGTTGGCCTTCTGAAAAGTGTGTTAATGTACTGTATTATGTCCTCAGTACTTTGTTGGGCCTCCTTTTGCACTAATTACAACATCAAGGTGGCATGGCATGGAGGCGATCAGCCAGTTGAGGTGTTATGGTAGCCCAAGTTGCTTTGATATGGCCTTCAGCTCGTCTGCATTTCAGGGTCTCTGTTCCCTCATCTTCCTTTTGACAATACCCCATGGATTTTCAATAGGGTTTAAGTCAGGCGAGTTTGCCGGCCAATCAAGTACAGTTATACCATGGCTATTAAACCAGGTACTAGTAGTTTTGGCTTTGTGGGTAGGTGCCAAATCCTGCTGGAAAATAAAATCATCATCTCCAAAAAGCTTGTCGGCAGCAGGAAGCATGAAGTGCTCTAAAATTTCCTGGTAGACAGCTGCGTTGACTGTGGACTTGATAAAAGACAATGGACCCACACCAGCAGATGACATGACTCCCCAAACCATCACTGACTGTGGAAACTTCACAGTCAGTGATGTGAACCTCTCCGGTCTTCCTCCAGACTCTGGGACCTTGATTTCCAAATGAAATGCAAAATTTGCTTTCATCTGAAAACAGGACTTGGGACCACTGGGTAACAGACCAGTACTTTTTCTCCTTAGCCCAGCACAGACACCTCTGACGTTGTTTTTGATTCAGGAGAGGCTTGACGCATGGAATTCTACACCTGTAGCCCATGTCATGCAGACGTCTGTATGTGGTGGTTCTTGATGCACTGACACCTGCCTCAGTCCACTCCTTATGAAGCTCCCCCAGATTTCTGAACCGCCCTTGCTTGACAATCCTCTCAAGGAGGGTGGTCATCCCTGGTCTTTGTGCAACTTTTCAAGCCACATTTTTCCCTTCCTCTTAACACTCTGTTCTGAAGTCGATACTGTGCTCTGTGAGCTTTCTAAGACAATTTAAAGGCTGTTTTGAGACTTTTCCTCCTTATGGAGGGTGTCAATGATGGTCTTCTGCACAACTGTCAAGTCAGCAGTCTTCCCCATGATTCTGAAGTCTACTAAGCCAGACTAAGACAATTTAAAGGCTGATGAAACCTTTGCAGGTTTTTTGCATTAATTAGCTGGTTAGATTGGGACACAGGGAGCCTACAATGTTGAACTTTGTCATGATATTCTAATTTTGTGAAATACTGGATTTGTTTTTTTTTATCTTTAATACATAATCATTAAAATTGAAACAAATAAAGGCTTGAAATATTTCACTTGTGTAGTGAACTAATATAACATACAAGTTTCACTTTTTGAAACAAATTATTGAAATAAATGGACTTTCCCTCGATATTCTATTTTTTTGGCACAAACCTGTATATGTATGTGATTTCTATAAGGGTGTCAGCTGCTGCATCTCTGAGATTTTTTTAGTGAGGTTTATTTAAAGGACACTTCTTTAGCTAGTGAAAATATAAATTGTGAGATTTTATGTAGGGGTTTTGTGAACTGTTTATAAATTATCAATGAATTAAAATGACTTTATGCTCATGTAGACTTGTCAGGTGCAACTGCTGTACAGCAGATACTGTTGATGAATCTGATGATTTATTATATATATATATATATATATATATATATATATATGTGTGTGTGTGTGTGTGTTTGTTTTTGTTTATAGTGAAATTAAGATTACATTATATTATCACAGTAACACTAAACGTGAGTGATCAAGCTGTGTATCTGTAGGACTAATGCGCATCACTACAGTATCTGCTGTACAGCAGTTGCACCTGACAGATCTACATGAGCATAAAGTTATTTTAATTCATTGACAATTTATAAACAGTCCACAAAACCCCTACATAAATCTCACAATTTATATTTTTACTAGCTAAAGAAGTGTCCTTTAAATAAACCCCACAAAATCTCAGAGATGTGAGATTATCAAAGCCTCAACTGTGATCAGGTTTCTAATGGCACACTGACATCTACTGGATCAATAAAGTTCATCTTGCTGCTGCTGAAACTGACAGTGGGCATGAGCCGTGTGCTCATGTGGGGCTTGTTCCTTTCTACAACACTGACAGAAATGGACCAATCACAGTTTGTTCTCAGTATGTGCCAGTCCCAACAGTAGCTGGTTAAAGAAGAAGCCCATTGTACAAACTATACTAGCTTTTTTTTAACATTTAATGTAATAAGCATTAAATAAACATTTAAGTAATAAATACTACATTTGTCTATAATAAAGAAAAACATATGGAGGGTGACTCAGTACTGTGGGATTGCAATGCCCTCTGCAGGAGGACAGATGAGTTACTCAGAGGAAATGAGGAAGTGAGTCATCAGTTTGTGTTCAGACCTGCACTGTTGATACAGCTGAACAAACCGAAAGTGGAAGAATCTCAAGCGTAAGAAACTAAAACTTAATTTCTAATGGTAAGCTCATCAACTTCTTATACTGTTACTGGAGTTTTTACAGATTATATTTTCATACTTAATACTGATCATTGACAAAGTGAGATTATTTACATTTTGAGAATTTCGTAGCTTTGGCTTTTATTTTCCAGTGTGGACAGTCAAACATTTCAATCAGATTCCAATCAAATATGCACAAAGTTCAGAATTGGACTGACAGTCTGAACAAGGCTTAAATATCTGTTTAGATTATATTAAATTAGTGGTGCTTCTAATTAAGTGATAAAAAGCAGTTGCAAATGTTGTATGAAATTCACATAGTCATCTTTGCACCAATAAAATGTGCATCACTTTATGTTTGACAACCAATTTATATGCAATATATTATAATAATTAACTCACACTAGAAAGATTTCTGTGACATCTCATGAGATCTCAGCAAAAAATCTCACGATTCATTTCCAGAATATGATGCATAAAAGGATACACTTAGATAGTGTCTGCATTAAGGGCACTGCAGTTTGGCGTTTTTAAGACCCAGGACACTTCCTGCTGCATGCTCTCATGTGGCTAAGACCACAAGTGTGAGTATTGGGACAGGCCCTGAATTTAACCTCCCCTGTTCTGAGACATCAATGTCCTGCAATGTCGGCACCAGGTGTTGGGTGTTTCAGTCTGAAGCCAGGACTTCAGCAATAGTGTTTTGTTGTTCCAGCACTCTTGCAAACATCTTCTGGTGTGACTCTGTAACAAGCTGGTGTTTGCAGAGACTGAGTTTTGCATTTACTGCTCCCAGATCCCTCTTTCTCTTTGATGAATAAGAAAATGCTGCCACCACTTTCTTACAGACACCAATGGCTCTTTCAACTCTTTTGTCCTGCCCTGCTAGGAAGAAATAACAGGAAAAAGAAGAATTAAGTTTAAGCAACTCTAAACGCATATATGGTAACAATAAATAATAAACACAGAATATACAAAAAATTCTGAATTATTTATAGGTAAAAAATAAATAAATAAAAGTACCACAACAAAACTTGTGAATTCACGTGTATGTAAAAAAATAGACTTTTTTGGGGGGGATGGGATCGGGAAAGGTACACGAGGCAGGACTCGATCTCAGGACACCCGAGGCACAACTGCACCAAATGTCAGTGTACTGCCCACAAGGCTATTGGCACTGATGTCTATTTACATTTTAATGAATTTAAATGAATCTATTGAGTGCCATAAAGCGTTTTTCTATCACCATCAATAAAGGTATACCATCAATAAACAATGTATTATCCCCCAATCCTACTTAAAAGCAGTTCTTGTTTTAAAATTTATATTTTAAATGTTTATACTTTGTCTAATTTTAACCCATATTTTGCACATAATGTATTGTAAATACTGCAGATACATTCACTATATTTGTTTCATAGCCTTCAGTTTTCACCTTTTTTTGGAGGACATCATTGTAGAAAAAAATAAATACAGATAATTCATTTTTAATAATCATGTGTTGCAGCCCTAGTTAAATTATTTTGAGATTATATAGACTTAAAAAGTCATAAGGCCAGTAAAAATTTAACATTTAGCCCACAGAAATAGAGAAATATGTAATTGTTACGACAGATTTTGATTCATTAAAACTTCATATTTCAAGATCAATCAAGACATTGTTTAAAACAATTCTCTAAATAAATATGCAAACAACTATATTTTGACGTCAAACATTTCAAGAGTTTGATGCATCCTGTGTGAACAGCCTGAAAGCACTGTATCTTGTGTTTGCAACTGGTCTGAATACTGACTTCAGTGAAGACCAGAATTGTATATTGAAGGAAATGCTTTTTTTTAGTTTGTCTAAAGATGATTTGAGTTGTGTGTCACTGTTTTTTAAAATGCAGAACAGAAATCTTTGTGGGTACAAAGAAGAACACTGCCTCTAAAATGAGTCTCCTTGAAAAGAAAGAGGAGGAGAATATTGTTCATCAGAAACAAGGATCAACATCACCAGAGCCCAGTGGTGTGTCTGTAAAGAGTGACCAATCCATGACAAACCCCCTTCAGTTTGGTGATGGAACAGGGACCTTTAACCCTAGGTGAGAAAATAACCAGTACTTATATAATTTGTCAGTGATAAAGGGAAGTAATGTGAATTATTAATGTGTTTTCCCATTTCCAGATCAAAGGAAGATCAGACAGCTTCATGTTCAGTATCCAGCTATGTGTCTACGAAGAGTGAGACATATGTACATCATCACCGTCATCTCAGTGAAGGAGCAATGACCTCTGATCCTGTGTGAGTACAAACATGTAATTGGTTATTGAACAGCTGCAGTAAAATGAGATTAATACATTATTTAATTTCAGAGTCAGCAACACAGGACATATGCAAAAATAATAACTGAATTCCAATATTTGAAATTGATTTCTTTTTGAATAAAGGATATGATTAATGGCACAGTATACAGTTTAATTGTATCATGGGCCTCATCACAAATGTGTTTGCTTTACACAGCTATAGAGCATTTTCATCTGAATTTAAACCAGAAACATCCATTAATGTTATCACCTGTATGTTCATTAGAAGTATCTTTGTGATTTTTTTTTATTATTTATTTTTTTTTTTACTTCAGAGCATTTCATTCTTATTAGTTAGTAAGAAGAGATTCAAGGTCACTTTTGTGGAGAAAAATGCTATAAACACAAAGTTTTACAGTTTAAACAAACGGAGAGATTTTTATAAAATATTAATGAAGAATAAAGCTTGTTCTAGGTAATCTAGGATAATGACCTGGGCCTGTAATGTTGAAGTTTATTCTCATTTATGCTTTATGTTGTTATTCTTGTTTCTGCGGTGTGGATAGAGATGGTCAGACTGGAGACCTGCAGCAGGATTCTTACCAACCAGTAGATGATGATCTACACAGAGTCAAAGATCAACACAAAAACAGCATGAAGAGAAAGTATGACAGTTTATTTGAAGGAATCAACATGAGAGAGAATCAAATCCTCCTGAACAGGATCTACACACAGCTTTACATTATAGAGGGAGATACTGAATTGGTGAATGAAGAACATGAGGTTTTACAGATGGAGAAAACAGCCAGAACACCACACTTGCACATCACTCCAATCTACTGCAATGACATTTTCAAACCATTATCAGGACATGTGAAAAAAGACAAAATAAAGGTAGTTCTTACTAAAGGCATCGCCGGAATTGGAAAAACTGTCTCTGTGCACAAGTTCATACTGGACTGGGCAGAGGGAAAAGCCAATCAGGATGTAGATTTCATGTTTGTGCTTCCATTTCGAGAGCTGAACTTGATTCAAGATCATCAGTACAGTCTTCATAGACTTCTGCTTGACTTTCACCCTGAACTTCAAGATATGGACTCAAAGATTTATGAGGAGTGTAATGTTGTGTTTATCTTTGATGGTCTGGATGAAAGCAGAATCACACTGTTTTCAGAGAGTGAGAAAGTTTCAGATGTTACTGAGACTTCATCAGTGGGTGTGTTGATTTCAAACCTCGTGAAAGGAGATCTGCTTCCCTCTGCTCACATCTGGATCACCTCCAGACCTGCAGCAGTCAGTCACAAACTCTCTGGATACGTTGAACGTGTGACAGAGATTCAGGGATTCAATGAGCCTCAGAAGGAGGAATATTTCAGAAAGAGAATCAGTGACAAGGAACAAGCCAGCATAATCATATCACACATTAAAAAAGCAAAGAGTCTCCACATTATGTGTCACATACCCATCTTCTGCTGGATTTCAGCCGCTGTGCTACAGCAGCTCTTGAAAGAAGATCTGAGTGCAGAAATCCCTCAAACTTTGACAGAAATTTACATCCATTTTCTGCTTACTCAGATAAATATGAAAAATCAGAAGTATGAAGAGAAAGATTCAGGTAATCTCCTGCAGTCCAACAGAGAAGTGATTGTTAAACTCGCTGAACTGGCTTTCAAGCAGCTGATTAAGGGCAATATCATGTTCTATGAGGAGGACCTGAGAGAGAGTGGCATAGACGTCACTGACGCCTCAGTGTATTCTGGGATTTGCACTGAGATCTTTAAAGAGGAATCTGTGATTCATCAGAGGAAAGTCTACAGCTTCATTCATCTGAGCTTTCAGGAGTTTCTAGCTGCTTTCTATGTGTTTTACTCCCATCTATTGAAGAATATGAAGCCATTTCAGTTGTTTCTTGATGATAAGTATAAGGGCTCTCTTTATGAACTACTAACATCAACAGTTGATCAGACTCTTGTTAGTAAGAATGGACACCTGGATCTTTTTCTGCGGTTTCTGCTCGGTATCTCACTGGAGTCCAATCAAAGACTCATGAAAGGTTTACTGACACACACTGAGAACAGCTTAGAAACCATCAG
This sequence comes from Labeo rohita, assembly GCF_022985175.1. NCBI lineage: Eukaryota > Metazoa > Chordata > Actinopteri > Cypriniformes > Cyprinidae > Labeo > Labeo rohita. The sequence goes on along the minus strand of NW_026129368.1, from coordinate 1,800,491 downwards.
AGAAACCATGCAATACATTAAAGAGAGAATCAAGGGACATACTGATTTCCCAGCTGACAGATCTATCAATTTGTTCCTCTGTCTGCTCGAAGTGAATGATCAAACTCTGTACCAAGAGATTCAGCAGTTTGTGAAATCAGACAAACACTCAAAAGTGAAACTGTCTTCTGCTCACTGCTCAGCAATAGCCTACATGCTTCAGATGTCAGAGGAGGTGTTGGAAGAGTTTGAGCCCATGAAATACAACGCATTAGACGAGGGCAGATGGAGATTGATGCCAGCTGTGATGAACTGCAGAAAAGCTCTGTGAGTGTTCAGTTGACATTACAGGAGAAACAGACTTGTCTAGACCTTTGTGTCACACAGGATTTTAACTGTCATCAATTAAACACTTTCATTGTCATACAGAAAACTTGATTTTAATCATCTAATACTCTCTTGTTATTGTCTGTTATAGACTTGCTGGATGTGGTATCACTGATCAGCACTGTGAAAGTTTGTCTTCAGCTTTACAATCATTAAACTCCCCTCTGATAATGTTGGACCTCTGTAATAATGACCTACAAGATTCAGGAGTGAAGTTGCTTTCTGATGGACTGAAGAGTGCACACTGTCAACTGAACATACTGAGGTATGTACAAGTGGCATTTTGTCTAAGCAAACAAAGGAAGCAATGTCTCCTCAAAAACTCCTGAAGAGAAGAAAAAAATACATAGATGTCCCATAGAACAATTTGGTGTGATGTTGTAATGTTTTTATAACATTTAGAAAAACATGAGAATGCCCAGGACTTGTGTCTGTATATTGTTTATAGTTCAACTCATTTTCATTAAGCATATTTTTTGAAGAGTTTGTTTTTAGTGAACCTGTTGATAAAAATCTCATCTCTAAAGCTTATGTGATGAGATAACTGTTAAAAAGTTGATTAGTTTCTCAGTCTCTGATTAGTCTTGTAGCTAATTTCTGCAGGGATGTGGCCTTCCAGGGCTGGATTTGGGGAACCCTGATTTAGAATAAATCTGATGCAGAATGTGCACCACTTCTTTATGTTTGATTATTGCATTTTGATGATTTGTCACTGTATGACATCTGATTCATTCAATGATTAGTTAAATATTCAAGACGCATTTTATTTGTATTCATTAATTAATATTCAAATCACATTTTCTTTGTATTGCACTTTTCATAATGTTGTGAACATTGTTTCAAAGACGTTTTACAGAAAACACATGTTTCAAAGGTTACAGTCAAGAAGCCAGAGGTGACTGTGTCAAGGGAATAATTGTTGGTGAGATACTATAGAAACCCCTGAAATGATCTGAACTCAAACATTGGTATTTTAGGATTATAGAGGGCTGAAAACAATGCAGATTAATTTACCTGAACACACTGAAGCTGAATTGTGCAGATATGTTCAGTTTTTTTATAATGACAAACATGGGGTCATGTTAAGCTCTTAAACAGTCCTCAGATTGTTAGTCAGATTGAGTCATTCTCTTTTAATGGTTGTTGTGACAGGTTTTAATTACTAAATATGTTATTATCTTCTTCAGATTGTCAGGATGTAGATTGACTGGTCAGTGCTGTGAAAGTTTGTCTTCAGCTCTACAATCATCAAATTCCCATCTGAGAGAGCTGGACCTGAGTAACAATGACCTGCAGGATTCAGGAGTTAGGCTGCTCTCAGATGGACTGAAGAGTCCAAATTGTCAGCTGGAGATACTGAGGTTTGACTATACATTCAGTCATTCAAGATGTTTGAATACAGTGTTTCCCCTACCATTATATTAGGGGGGGCGCCCCGCCCCCCCAACGGCACCCCCCGCCCCCCTTGAAGGTCAAGTTAATTTTATTTTATTTTCGTCGAATAACGACAGAAGTAATTTATATATAACAGGTCTGTGCTTTTTTCTTTTATTAAACTAAATAGCATTATGTTATTTATACGATGGCATGTAATTTCTGTCTCAACGTTTGCGCGTTTACAATTGTCCTCCGTATCGCGCACGGCGGAGTTTCGCCCCGATGCGCGCGCACACACACACCCACCAGCGGACAGAGACCGCGCGTCGGAGAGTATGTCGCAGCAGGCAAAAATATCCGCATTTTTTAAACGCTCCCAAGGTGGTGACGATGACAGCACGTGTTCTGCTGCGAGCAGCAGCCGGTGTAGCTTTCCTACTCCGAATCAAAGTACAGAAAAGAGCCCAAGTGCTGCATGTCCTGCCCCTGACAAGCAGCAAAAGTCTAGCCACCACAGAACGACAGGTTTTGACCCAGCTTGGCTGTCAGAGGGGAAATACTCCCCCTGGCTGTACAAGACTGATCTTGGTAAGTAAGTAAATACACACATGCATGAATGAACGAATTGATAAATAAATTGCTTAATTAATAGCTAGCTAGTTAGTTATTTAGACAGACAGACAGACAGATAGATAGATGATAGTTAGATAGATACACTGATACATAGATAGAATACAGTACATAGAGAATAAACAGGGGCTTATTTCAGTTTTCTTTTGGTTTTAGGAATGTTCTGTCGAATATGTAGACAGCATAAACAGGCAGTTGTGAGAGGAAATCAGACCCGACCATTTATAGAATCTCCCTGCCAGTCCTACAGAAAGGACAATGCTCTGGAAATGTTCTTTCAGAAGCCCAGAAAGATACACTGCAGTGACAAAAGCTGCACACTTTGTGGATAATTAACATATTAAAATAAATCTGATGTTTAGTGTTTAGTTCAGTGTACAGTTGTTTAGTTATTGTACAGTAATTGTTCAGACATTATAGTATATTGGTATACTGCAATTAAAAGAAACATATAAACACTATGAAGTGTTTGTGTGAGTGTTTTGCCGCACCACCCATAACACCACAACCCCACCCCCCCACCCCCCTCCCAAGGCCATGATCCTAGGGGAAACACTGGAATATGTAGTTTTAAATGTGTTTTGTAGTGTTCAAATTTTTAAAATAAATGTACTGATAACTGTGTCCAGCTGGCTGATTAACAGTTGACGGAAATGTACAGTTTCTCGATGCATTACAATTACAAACAGTTGACTCGATGCATTATCACGAAAGTGATATTCAGTATTTGCATATGTTTTAAGTCCAGTAGGCTACTTGAAAGCCAACAGGTTTATGTGCGCACACACTCAAAGCGCGGTCACAGAACGCGCCTCTCAGTCACTGTGCGAATTCTGAGTTCTCTTTTGCTTCTAAAAGGGTCTGTTATTGCCACACACATGCTCGTCTTAGAGACCATTCATGTAAATTAAATCAGTTTTGTCTTAAGTAAATCTGAACAGTTAGGGGAAATACAGACGCGTCAAAATATTTGATCTGTGCATCAGATCTTAAAGCGACAGCAGCGTAAATCTGCAGCCACTGACCATGTCATAAATATTAATCAAACAACAAAATAAAGAGAAAATAACTCACGTTTCCTGACTTAATCACTTATTAACTTTAATAAGAATTATGTTGAATGTATACAGTGAAGATTTTGCAGTGTTTTATTTTAACATTTATTTCTTCAAGAAATGTCTGTAGTCTATTTCTGTAATAGCTTTTAGATAGGCCTACCTAAAAAATCTATTTTTAAAAAGATTCTATTTTTAAAAAATATTATTTCATTTGTATTTTTTATTAATATTTTTATTTATCCTTTTGTTTGTAAGTAATAGGCCTACTTGGAGTGTTTACTTGCCTATAGTAAGCTTGATAATGTTTTACTTACATTAGTTGATTAGTTTTTGCTGTATTAAAATTATTATTATTTTTTTTTTTTAACATGGTGGCAGTTTCTAGCTTCAAAGAAAAAAAAAAATTCTAACATCTTTGCAGCAATAGTTCTAATGGGTCCAAAACCACCTTAGGTGTGCATGATTTTCTAATAATTCAATGGCACATCATCAATTTTTCTTTATATAATGTAATTTATTGTAATTAATGTAACTATAAATGCATTCAAAAATAAACTTACGGAACTTAGACTTTTGGAAAGTATATGTAGGGCTTTATACACAGTGTGTACCATTGTAAAGACTAGGTTTATCCATCACAGCCTTATTTTCATCGTCAGTGTCAAACCCAAAACACACACAGCCACAATCAAAAATAAAAGAGGTGCATTTTCTGCTCTTAAGGTCCCATTCAGCAAGATACCTACTCCTTTACCCTCACCCCTCAATTTATACATTTACTACATCGATGAATAAAGTCAAGTCCTGCCCTATAATTTATCACATTCTAAAACTCTTCACTCTGAAATATGTCACAATACATAAGTCAGCCAAAACTTCTCTTACATGATTTTAAGTTTGCTAAGCAGAGCATGGACACTTAAGAGATGTTGTGAAATCAAAAATCAAAATGGCAAGATCCACTAGAGATTTGCTTTTCTTACATTTCAATTGACATTGCATTTTTCTAGTTGCAAATTTTAAAACCGGGGTGCCCAAACTCGGTCCTGGTCCTTGGTTTAGCGCCAACTTGCCACAACACACCTGCCAGGGGGCTTCTAGTATGCCTAGTAAGAGCTTGATTAGCTGTTTCAGGTGTGTCTAATTGGGGCTGGAGCTAAACTCTGTAGGACACCAGCCCTCCAGGACTGAGTTTGGGAACCCCTGGGTTAAAACAATGTTAAGACAAACAGTAGTGTTTCACTGGACTCTGACTTGAGTCCAACTCGGCCCATTTTGGACTCGGACACATCTCGGACTCGAACCCAACACTAATTTATATATTTTTATTGTAAAACATGACAAAAATACAGATTTTTGTATTGTATGACAGTTTCAGAATACAAGAAACAGATCTTAACTTACTAACTTACACACTTTACTTACACAATACAACACATACCATTAAAGGGGTCATCGGATGCCCATTTTCCACAAGTTGATATGATTCTTTAGGGTCTTAATAAAAAGTCTCTAATCTACTTTGATTAAAAATTCTCAATGGTTTTGTAAAAAAACACCTTTTTTACCTTGTCAAAATGAGCTCTGCAAAAATCATCTCATTCTAAGGGGTTGTTCCTTTAAATGCAAATGAGATCTGCTCGCCCCGCCCCTCACTACTATCTGTGTGAAGATGCTATTGTTTACGTTAGCCGCATGTAGCCGCTAAACTTCCTAACTACCACGTTATTAGGAAAGGCGATCGCAAAGATGTGAGGTAACTAAGGTAACGTGATCAGCTGCTGAATTAAAATCTGCATTCACATTTTGGCTGGCCCTAAACCAGATCAGACACGCTGATCTCCTGTCATATTATCACAACTATTCAGTGTTCTCAACCATATAATGCTTATTTTAGGTTTCAGACATTTAAATACACATAAGTACTAGCAAAACCATACATTTATAGTTTGTAAAAATACATGCTGATGTCTATGGAAGCGGCTAAAAAGATCCTACAAATATTATCTGACGGCATGTTTTATTATCATATACACATTGTGCAGTTAACTATAAAGTTTAAGCTGCTCTTCTCCCAGTTCACTGGAGACTTACTTTAATGTCTTTCTGGTGGAGAGAATGAATTTTGCAGGCTGTAAATCCCACAGCTCGGATTCAGCATGAACTAACATGGCTGTGCCCATCACCCGGTATAGATCAACTAACGCGGTCATTATGAAAGTGTTTAAATTTCCAAATACATTTACTTGCACATATTTCAGAATCAGAATATCAGATATTTCATAATGTAGCAAGCAGGTTTGTGAATATTAATAAAAAAGAAAAATGAAATACAATCCATCCATGTGTCTTACAGCTCTATTGTGGCTGCATTGTGTCATGTGACAAGCATGACGCGTCGCCATGGAAACAATAAGGCGATACATTCTAAAATAAAGGTTGCCTAAAAAGCTCACCCTGGGGGTTCATCTAGAATATTTTAAACTCACGTGTGAAAGGGTTAACTGAATACATTTCCAAGACACACATTTACAAGTGGAAACAATGACAAACTCATGAACAAACAAACTCAAAACTAGCAATAATAAAACAATCAAAAAAAAAAAAATACTCAGCTTTACTTCAACATAAATACAGGTGACACCTAGTGTTTATAACAGACACTTTACTCTGCTGGTGTTTACCTATATGGTACCCTGAACTATAGAAGCCCTATACCTGGGACCAGTGCCATGAAGCTGACTGAACAAATGCTGGGTTGAAGGATTGTTTTTTCAAAATACACAAATCTAATTTAGTCCAGTGAGGATTTGTTTGTACCATGATGCTGATCATCAACATTTTCTGTCAGTGGCTGTTCACTACTGACAAACTCAAGTTCAAAGCCTATGACATACCATGAAACATATTAGTGAAACTGCAATAAAGGAGGTTCCAGCAGGTGCTTCAGCTTTCTGCTTTGTTTTTTCCATTTAGACTGGCCTTCTGTAATCTCACTGGTCAGTGCTGTGAAAGTTTGTCTTCAGCTCTACAATCATCGAACTCCTCATTGAGAGAGCTGGACCTGAGTAATAATGACCTACAGGATTTAGGAGTGGAGATGATCTCTGCTGGACTAAAGAGTTCACACTGTCAACTAAACACACTAAGGTATTTAATAACACAGATACATTTTTACTATTAAAAATAAACTTGACACTTTATTTCCGTTTTTGACTTTCTTGGAAAATTGCTTTTGGAAAATGTTTTAGCAGAATCCAGTTGTTATATTTGTTCCAGTCTTTCACTGAAATCATTGGTTTTAATGATTTGTTTAAGAGTACTTTTACTAACCTAATGGTGAATAATATGGATACCAGTATGTTCAGTACAGTATATTTCATGTATAGTACAAGGAAGCTGATTATTTGAAAAGCATATTCAGTTATATTATTTTATAAACATCACATTTAGGACACTATAGCCGAGCATTAAACCATCAGAATTCAAAATGAAATTCAGAGTTCCTTTACTGCGAAATGCATAAGGCAGCAACCTATCTCCACCAAGCTTTATTTAAGGCAGTGTTCTCGAAATCTTCCTATCCGACACCAGCATTTTGCAGGTCTTCTCTGAACATTCGGCACTATGTTTTACAGGGTCAGCATTGTTTGCACTTGCTCCCTGGTGGCTGAGTGCCATCGAGTATTGATTATTTGGTAGGCAAAAAATACCCTGCGAATCAGCACTGCGAAGTGCTGATGCCTGGTTCCCTTGTCCTCCCACACAGTAGCAGAGGTTTCTCACTATAAAGCAATCACAGTGAGAGTTTCAGCTCACTCAAGAGCTCCACTCGCAAACAAACAACACACAAAGCATACGTCATCTCCCATTATGGAGTGGGACATGGCAATGCACACTTCTTAAATAGGGCAGAGATGTCCATTCCTTATGTTTCACTTTGTGTACAACAAGAAAATTTAACACAGATAAGCAGCTTTCTAAAAACAATGAAGCTGGTGATGTTTTATGTTCAATAAGTTCTACCTGAAAGTTGACTTTGTGACAGTGACATCTGATTAACAAAGTAATGCCATGTGGGCTTGTTGTGTGTTTGTAGGTTGTCTGGCTGTATGGTGACAGAGAAAGGCTGTGGTTATGTGTTTGCAGCTCTGAGTTCAAACCCCTCACACCTAAGAGAGCTGGATCTGAGTTACAATCACCCAGGAGAATCAGTAGTCAAGCTGCTGAGTAATCCAAACTGCACATTGGACAAACTTAAGTATGTGTGTGTGTGTTTACTAAAGAGATGGGCTAATAAAATGTTTAATTAATATTTATTTCTGATATTTATGCGTTTTTCACTAATTTGATATAGGTTTTATAATATTGCAGCCACTGATAAATTTGTATAATTGCATGCAAGACTGCAATATGACATAGTGTTCACAAGGAACAGTAACGTGCTTCAATAAACTACTTACCACAACAGCCATTCATGAATAAATGTGAGATGTGTTACATAAATTCTTAATAGATATGAGCTTATAAAACAGATGCTAAGAAACAGCATTCCAGACAGCATTTGACATCTCTCCGTAGATGTCATCCGAAAAGTATGTATGCCCAAAAGATAGATGTTGCATACGCACAAAAGTTTTCAATTTATTAAACCATGCGTATGTCAGAACCTGCGCAAATAACTCTTTATGAATTATGGGCGTAATTATAACCTCCATTGCCTACACTCACTAATCTTATAAAGCTGCCATTTACCAGGTTGATGCTCATGGATGTTTGAAGAGAGTGGCCACTTTATACCTTTAACCAGATCCACTCATCTAATAGTCTCTAATGTACTGATCACCATTTAAATACTTACATCTCTAGTCAAGTCAAGTCACCGTTATTTATATAGTGCTTATACAAATATAGATTGTGTTAAAGCAGCTTTACAGTATTAAACAGGAAAATAGTGTGTCAAAGGAATCAAAACTCCATTGTACTCCTTTAATTCAATTCAATTCAAATTTATTTGTATAGCGCTTTTCACGATACATATCGTTGCAAAGCAGCTTTACACCAAATTGACATTTTTACTATATATGTAGTAGTAGCTTGATGTACATATGGTAGAGATGTCTGGTAAAGATCAATTAATGACGTAATCAAACAGACAAAGAACACTATAAATTTGTAGCAGAATTTGGTAGTGCTGTATGTTTTCAGCACTCCTTTAGCCAGACTAAACCAGCAGTTTATTTCCAGGCTGCAACAAAGTTAGATTGTGCAGAGGACTTGTCTGGTTCCCGTGGTATTGTGCTGATGGCCATATAGTTGATGAGTTCTTAGTTGGCGATATATCTAGTTGACATGGTCTCCATTGAAATTCAGAGCTGTAGAAGTTGTCTCTGGTGCTGATCCACCATCTGGACTGGATACCGACCAGATCTGGGTCCAGGATGACTGCAGTGACCATCTGATCTGGATACAGACTGGATGTTGGCTATGGTTATCTCAGAATAAGAATAAAACACACTAATACTGGCGTAGATGCCATTTTTCTTACCATGTAACAAGTACATCAGGTGTTATGTAAAGTATTCCCGGTTCCAGCTGACCTAATTAATGCAGCCTAACAATCCTTTAACGGATTTGAATTTTAGAAATGTGTTAGTGTGTTATGAGTAAGCCACCTTAAAGAGATGGATCTTTAATCTAGGTTTAAACTGAGTGTGTCTGCCTCCCGAACACTAGGTTATGCTAGGTTGATTGTTCCAGAGTTTGGATGTTAAATAAGAAAAGGATCTGCCACCCACAGCTGATTTTGATATTCTAAGTATTATAAAATGGACAGTTTTGAGAGTGCAGTGGGCTATAATGCGATAAGAGCTCACGCAAGTACTAAGCATTCAGGGCTTTATAAGTAATAAGCAAGATTTTAAAATGTATACAGTATTTAATAGGAAGCCAGTGAAGGGTTGACAGAACCGAGCTAATATGGTCATACTTTCCGGTTCTAGTAAGAACTCTAGCTGCTGCATTTTGGACCAGCTGGAGTTTGTTTATTAAGCGTGAAGAACAACCACAAAATAGAGCATTACAATAATCTAACCTTGAGGTCCTAAAAGCATGAATTAACATTTTTGCAATTAATATTTAGAGCACAGGTTAAAATTTTGATGTATTTTTGAGATGGAAAAATGCAGTTTTACAAATGCTAGCAACATGGCTGTCAAAGGAAAGATTGTTATCAAATAGCACACTTAGGTTTCTAACTGATGAGGAAGAATTGACAGAGCAGCCATCAAGTGTTAGACATGCAGAGGTTTCTGGTCCGATAATTAACACCCTTTTTTTTCAGAATGTAGCAGTAGGAAATTACAAGTTGTCCAGTTTTTTATATCAACTATGCATTCTGTTAGTTTTGCAAATTGGTTTGCTTCTTCAAGCTGTAAAGAAATATAGAGTTGAGTATAATTAGCATAGCTGCCAAGCAAGCATGTTTCCTGATGATCTCTCCCAAGGGTAACATGTAAAGCGTGAAAAGCAATGGTCCTAGTACTGAGCCTTGAGGTGCTCCATACTGCACTTGTGATCAATATGATACCTCTTCATTCGCTGCTGTGAATTAATGGTAGTCAGATTTGACCCATGCCAATGCACTACCACTAATGCCAACGTAATTTCCTAGTCTTTTCAAAAGAATGTTGTGGTCAGTAGTGTCAAACACAGCTCTAAGATCCAGTAGCACTAATAGAGAGATACAACCATGATCGAATGATAAGAACAGGTCATTTGTAACACTGATGAAAGCAGTCTCAATACTATGATATGGTCTAAATCCTGACTGGAAATCCTTGCAGATACCATTTTTCTCTAAGAAGGAACATAATTGTGAGGATACTACCTTTTTTAGTATCTTTGACAGAAAAAGAGAGTGTATGACATTGTACTTGCAAGTTCACACACCTCTTTAACCCTGTGGTGTCTGAGGTGATTTTGGGGCCCTTGAGATGTTTTGACAGGCCCTGACATTTGTGCTTATTTCAGCTACTTATACTATTGGCCAACGTGTATTTTTTTGTATTGAGCACACATTGTGCTACATTAATATGTGAGAAAGGTGGATGTACATGTTTGCATTTTTTAGAAAAAACTGAATAGTTCTGAATAAGACTTTGGAGTAATCAGTCTTGTAGGCTAGAATATTTACTTCAGAATAATGTGAAAATCTTCCTGCTCACTCATTGATTTAATTTTTGTAAGACATGTTTTGTGTTAGTGTGAGGGAGTGACAATGGCCATGAATATTTAGTGATTTACACCTGGAAGACAAAGGGCCCTCCCTTAATCGCATTGGTTTCATACGGATTACTTCATCACAGAATTTTTGTTTTTTATATGACTTGCATCATTTAAAAGTAGACTCTTCAAGCTTTTTTAAACATTCTTATCATGTCTGTGTAAAGTTTTTGCTGAGACATAAAGGGCACCCTGTTTGTTTTCTTTATTTTACAAAAGCCCAAAGTTATGTTGTTATTGTGAGTGTACACAATTAAAAGTAGACATTTAACAGTTTCAGTTGATGCATAACACTCATCTGTGTGACCAAAATCGTAGTATTTTAGTGTCACTTTTGCATTGATCAGAAAAAAAGTGACCTGGTTGTGCTGGCGTGACTGCTGACCCCAGGGAGTTAATGTTATTTTTAGTGATCTCTGACTGGCAATGCCAAAAATCATTAGTGCTGATGTGAATAACAATCTTCTCTCTGTAAAATATTATCTCATTAAGTGATTGCGATTGATTTAAGTTATGTGTGGTGCAAAATACACATTGTTACATGTGCTTAAAAATGTGTCGGGTGACAATGAAAGCATTATTTTTTTATTGAAGATAGAGCTGTCTAAACTGACAAAAAACATTAAAAACATAATTTGAGGTAGACTTTAATGCAATAAACAACACCTAAACCATATTTCCACCTCATTTCATGTGGCCCACAAGTTAATTTTTAAAATGTATGAATTAAATGTCTCAGCCATTCAATCAGTTAGCATTTTCCTTGTGAACATTAACCCTTTGTGTGTGTGACAGCCCTGTGTTCAAATTTTTCAGTGAATGATGTGATGAGCTGCTAAATTCAAATCTGCATTTATGCTTATCTGATACAGAGCCAGAGACATATACATGTAAATACTAGAAAAACATTTTTAGTTTGTAAAATGCATACTATGTGTTTAGAGAGAAGATTAATTAGTTTACAGCCCCCCTTCTCATTTATTTATGTTCTCCAAAACAGTACTTAATTTTGCCTATTGTTAATGTTAATGATGGTGCTGTTGTTTTATATGTAACAAAGCATACTGTTTTCATTGTTGTTATATGATGATGAAATTTAACAAATAATTTACACAATGAACTTCAATTAAAATGGTTCTGTATATCAGTTATTGGACATAAATATACAAATAATAAGCTAAAAATAAATATTAATGTCAATATCAAAATTACTGATTATGTCAGATGTGCAGAATGTGACACTGTGCATTTTTTTTATAGTGTGGATCATGGAGGAGAGTCCAGGATTACAGCAGGAGTATATAAATGTATGTCTGCGCACACACACACACACACACACATACACACACACACACCTTCAGTGACTGCTGTTGTGCTTTAAATGTCTCTCTTCTTGTTATCAGATGCCTGCAATCTCACACTGGATCCAGATACAGCAAATAATGAATTCATTCTGTCTGAGGAGAACAGAAAGGTTACATATGTGGAAAAAGATCAGTCATATCCTGATCATCTTGAGAGATTTGTTGTTTATCAGATTCTCTGTAGAGAGAGTCTGACTGGACGCTGTTACTGGGAGGCTGAATGGAGTGGAGTTGAGGCTGTTTTATCAGTGACATATAAAGGAATCGTCAGGAAAGAACGGAGTAGTGACTGTATGTTTGGACGCAACAAAAACTCCTGGAGCCTTTTGTGCAGTGAAGGCCGTTTCATTGCCCGTCACAATAATAATTCAACTGACATATCTGCTCCCTCATGCTCCTCTAAAAGAGTAGGAGTGTATTTGGACAAGTCAGCCGGCACTCTGTCCTTCTACAGCATCTCTGACACAAACACACTCACACACTTGCACACATTTAACAACACATTCACAGAGTCCCTCTATGCTGGATTTGGGGTTTATTATTTAAACTCCTCAGTGTCTCTGTGTGACATAAACAGCCTCTATAAAGAGCCTTCTGTTGGAAACAAGACAAATACACACATAAGCAGGTGAGTTATCACACATAAACTCATGTGTTGGTTTCATGTGTACATTATGTTCTTATATCTCTCTAACACATACCCACACATAACTTGTGCATGTGTGTCTCAGCACAAAAACTGCCAACAATGAGCAAATATACTAACAATAAGTTCTCCTTAACAGGCACCTAAACTGTATTTGCAATAATTATGTGTTTGTGAATATTTGTTATTTTAGATAAATAGCACATACTTAGTCACTAGCTTGTTTCCATCAGAGGCAAAAGTCCTTGTGTGAGTCGAGATTTTCATTTAAGCTTTCCTTAGTTGGTTGTTTCTATGTCACTGATTTGAATAATTCTCATCAACAAGAGCACACTAGCCTTGTTAAAAATTTGAACATGACATCATGCATTGGTGAAATTAAAGTCTTATTTTATAGCCTGTTTGTATACAAACATCTCACTATTTATTCTTTCCCTGTGCTACAGGTTCTCCAACCCCAAACCTTCTGAGCCCAATCTTCACCCACTGCTTACCTGTCAGTCTTGCATCAATATAGTTGATTCTGATCAATGGGTTCAGATTGAGCCATTAATCTATACAGAGGAAGGCATGTCAAAGTTCGGGGTCAGCACTGTACCAGGCCGCTATGAGTGTATCAGGACCAGAATGCGATGGGTCTGTGACTGTGAGGTCACCTTTCAGTATCATGTCGTAGACGGTCAGTTCCTCAACACACAGCTGAAGAATCTTCAGTATAACCGAATCGGTCCAGTGATTGATGTGACACTGATCTCAGGCAAACTGGAAGAAGTTCATCTGCCCCATTATGTCTGTTTAGGAAATTCTGACCCCTCTCTCAAAGATGCTGTGAAAGTCCTCAGCGTAAAAGATGAGGGAATATATGTAGAGCCTGTGCAGTTGACCCGATTTCATGCTAAAATTGTCCAACCATCATTCTCTCTTAAAACGTTAATTATAAGTTGGATAATGCAATGGGATGAACACTGTGATCTTCTTCTGTACATGTGTTCTAAAGATCCTCTCATTTTACATGTCTACTTTTTTCCACTTGATAAACATTTGAAAGAAGCTGTGGAAAAAGAAGAAAAATCAAGCCATCCAATCAGCCATCCCAGACCTGACAAGGCATTTCGGATGAAGACTCCACACTTTCTTAATGTTCCTGGTGCCTCTGTCCATCCCAAAGAAGGGATCACACTCAGAAGAGATACTGTCCCAAATTTCTTCAAGGTCAAGATGCATCTGGAGAATGATCTTGAAATGAGCCTTACAAGAGATGAGGATCATGCTCGGGACTGCAACATTGTCTGGACTGCAACAATTGAGAAAGATGAACTTGATCAGATAAATCCAAAGAAAGATGAGCAGCATCTGCTTCTGAATAGTGATAAGGATAAAGCAGCATTTTTTGATAACAATTTTGCAAATCTTGTTCAGAGGGTTATGAATGTTAAGATTGTTGCAGATCAACTGCTTCAGCAGGACATAATTCACAAGGAACAATATTCACAAATCACACATGACAATTTAACCAGTGCGGACAGCATGAGAAAGATCTGTGACATTATGCGTAAGCACAGCGTCACTGTGAAAGCTAAATTAATCACAATTCTTCAAGATGAGAAGCTTTATGACTTCAGAACATCTGTCTGATTCTACACCTCAAGTGCAAGGTGACTGTATTAAAAACTGCCTACAAGCAGTGATGAAGAGTCTTGTATTAATGTCGCTTACTATTCAAATGTCAGATGAGAAGTGGCCCATTGAGAAGAGTAAAAGGGCCAAGAACTACATATATCTCCCCCTCTGCCTGCTCAAGTGTTGGCATACTTCCCAGTTTCTGGGTGCAACATGTACTTATTAGTTTTTAACAGACACGTAGGAGGTAAGTCAGCCTTGCATATAAAGCTGATTATCTGTTACACAGTGTGAGAAGAATAAAGACTGAAAATATTAAAAAGCATAAATATTCCCACAAGAGCAACTGCAGATAAACCCAAAGTTTTTTATAGTGATGAGACAGAAAAACTACTTTGACAGAAATTAAATGTCTTTCAGATTGTAATTGCTAGTAACATTACAAAAAAATCCCCATATGATAGGGGACATTAGGGTCAGATGTGCCTAATTTTAGAAAAGGCCAGTGATGTACAGCCACCTGTGATTTGATGATGAGTATAAAAAAAACCTCATAAATACTCATAAATTGTTGAAGACCTGCTGTTAACAAGCTGAATCACTGAAGGAAAGAACAACAAAAGCACAAATAAAAGAGAAGAGATGAACAGAAACACTAAAACTGACTTACACACACAGCCTTAGATGACATCAACTGCAATGATAGCTGCTAGCAAGCCCGATGACAGAAAGCTAGCAGCTTGATGACAGTAATTAGGAGTTATTTTTTCTAGATCAAAGGGTTCAGAAAGGCTCAAAGGGGATACACACTGTTTTTTTTTTTTAAAGTTGGCATCAAGCAGGTGTTGTGTGCAAACTGTTCTCCTAATCATTGCTCTGTTGTATAGTTTGTTTTATTGTGTGAAAGAGCCAACTGAAGGACATTTGAAATTTTTGATGCAAGAAAGTGGAAACGTGAAAAACTTTTTCTTCGGATTGAATGTTGTATAGAATATTGTATATTTTTCATTTGTGGTCAGTTCTGTGTATGAGGAAGAGGGGAACAAATTGGAATTAGAGTTACTATTATATTTTTGTGTTTACTTTTGTCCAGTGATATACATCAATGTCCCGGTCCCAACATGAGAGAAAAATCAACAGCGAAGCCTTGGCGTTATGAAGTTTTTTTTACTTGGATGTGTGGGTCTAGTCCATTATTTATTAACGGTCAAGTTCCTCCATGCCTGTGTTTGTTTGTTAGCTTAGCATGCTATCATACAGAATGTTTTAATTCTGTTGTTGTAACGTGGACGCTGAGGCGGCGTTAGAATCCAAATGCAGAAGTTTATTACAAACAACAGCAAACATACACGTGGAAACAGGCAGAGGGTCAAATGCCGTGAAGTCAGTCCAATAAAGCAAACAATCCAAAAGGGGTAATCCGTAAACTCGATATCCAGAGACAAAGCAAGACAGCAACAGGTAATCAGACAGAGTAATAACAAAAGCTTGGTAAGGCAGGTAAACTGGCAATACTTCACAAAGTATGGAGCACATGGTCAGTCTTTAAATAGTCCCAAACAGGAAGTAACAGTAGAAGCAACAGAGGGAGCGTGCAGGCAGTACTAGGGTGAGGGCTCCCTCTGCTGGCTTGGCATTACAGTTGTATACTAAATATAAATATTTAATATGAATAGTGTCAACTGCTAGATAAAATTCGAAAGTTTACACAACTAAAACAGTTTGCAACAAATTAATACACTAATAGCTTATCGTTTTCTTCTCAGTATTTGACATTTACAGTTTACATTGACAGTTACCGAGTTATTGCACAAATCAGAAATTGTACAGTTGTGATTAATGCAGACCCTCTTAGCCTACCTTTTTGTCAGTAGTGGATATTTCTATAGAAGTTTGTGGATCTAAGAATATCACCAGTAGTTACCAAATTGTGTCACAAATCTGAAAGTGAATTGTTAATACATGTACATTAAACTGTACATGTAAACTGTCTTTGTGTATTTCTTATTTTATATTCATTTCCTAGTATTTAATTTACCATTATTTCTTTAGAAATTATTTCAGAAATTTCAAATTTTTGATTGTAGGTCATCTTGTACCCTGTCAAGGACAAAGCTAACCTGCAAAACTTGATATCAAAAGCATCCTAATTGTTACATGTGCACCATATTGTAGTAAGTAACCTTTCTTGGTATTGCTGTTTCACAATGGTCATAAGACATTAGCCGCTTTTTCACTGTCGGGCCGAACGGTTCTTAGAACGGTCAGGTATGATTCCAGTTGTGTTTCCACCTGAGCCTGGTACGGCACGGCACGATTACAAACCGTTCTCGGCCCGGAATTCTCGGCACGGTTAGACAACAGTGCTGAGCCGGGCTGGTAGAATGTGTGTGCGTGACGTCGCCACTCTGTTGCCTGGCTAACAGTTTCTCTATAGCTGGCTAAGCAGAAGTGCAGTAAACAGATACGGTAAATATAAATAAAAATGGCTGAAACACTTGATTGATATTTGCCCAATTCATATTTGGGCAGAGAGAAAAATTCAACAACAGCTGGAGGGTGCAAAGAGAAACAAAAAAGTTTTTAAAATTATAGCGCAGTCTCTCGCAGAGAAGGGCATTAAGAAAGGTTCAAAACAGTGCCGGGAAAAAATAAAAAAACTCAAACATACATATAGCGTCCAAAAGGACAATAACAGTAGAAGCGGGGCTGCCAAAAAAACAGACAAATTCTATGATGCGTTGAGAGTTTTGGGATGCCGCCCAACCATGCGGAATGAGGGTGTGCTTGACTCCTCCCTGTCAGCTTCCATCCTTGAGGGTAAGTAACAGGTAACGTAGCTTATTCATGCTTACACATTTATGATGCGATCTGGGAAAACCCGTCGGATGTCGCGCTGGGTCATTTTTAGGAAATTCGAAAAATAGGTTGAATGTCAAAATTAGGTTTTTATTAAATTATTATTCTATAACATCTTGTCTGTCATCTTTGAAAATATCGACGAAATTCACTTGTTTAGTACAGAAATATAGCGATTTATTGCAGCAAGCAGAAATGACTGCCTTTTTCTTAAGACAGTTAAGAACGCTGCCAATACCACCACAAAAACAGTTATCAAAATAAACCACGTAACATATTTAATAAAGGTGTATGAATTCACATTCTCCGCCAGTCCTGTGTAAACTACTGCATGCAAAGTTTATTTATTTGTTTATTTATTTATTTAATATCGTGAGACAGCAGAGCGCAACAATGCAGTCTGAAGTACTGTAGCTTCTCACTTAACCAATCTTATTCGTCTCAATCTGCTCAGTCTTGTTGATGTCAGTACCCTAAACGATGTTATAATGGACTATTTCACATCCAGAGATGAAGGCTCGGATGATGAAGTTACTAAAGAGGAGTCCAATGACAGTCTGTTTTATGCACAGTGTGCGAACAGTTGCGCTTGCTTTTACTACAAATTATGCCCATGATAAACTACGAATTGTGTAATGATGCAGTATAGCGATCCTGACTTGACAGACAGCTCTCGTTACACCCGTAAAGTGAAAGTGAAACCCGTCTCACTTTAAACCCGTTTTTCTCAAAATTCCATTCCTTAAAATCATCGCTATCAGCCAACTTAAGATAGCCATAACTTTGGTTACGTTCAAGCTATGGACAAAATAAAAACAGTTTTGGAAAGGGCATATGGTAGCAACCTAAGGTAAAATTTCACCATGTCTTGGGTTTTCCTAGATCGCATCACATTTATGTAGGCTACACAACTATTTACCTGTTTTAAGATTTCAGGGAAGATAATCTGCAAAGATTCTCCTTATGTGTGGGCTGCAACCAGATTTCATAATCGCTTAGGTGTTTAAAAATCCTGTAGTGTGAGCCCAGCTTTAGTTAGGCTGAAACTTGAAAGTGAAGTTGCATGACATAAATGTGATGTTTAAGTATTATTATTGTTTTTTATTACTATTATTTTAAAATTTACTTTAGTTTTAGTTTGTACTGTTTACCTTTTTAAAATTAATGTGAAAATGATTTTTGTATATTTATTTATCTTATTTTTCATTTATATTTTTAATTTATGTATTAATAATTATTTATTTGTATTTGCATTTTGAATGCAATTTGGCAATTAAATGGATTTAGTTTTCACAAATAATAATGTATGCAATTTCAGCAATAATAATTTTTTCTAAAAAAGGAAGCAAATGTTTATTTTAAGAGACCTATCTAATTTTCAATTTTTAATGTATAATTAGTCTTGCTCTTTAATAAAGAAAAATTACTTTTTATCCGATTACTCAATGGAATAATCAGTAGAATACTCGATCACTAAAATAAACGATAACTACAGCCCTAATTTCCAGCGATATCATCGACTTGATTGCATAGACACTATCTGAACTGAACTGACCCTACAAACACACGACGTAACTGTTATGCAATGTATTGGTAATTTTGGTAATTTTATGACTTACCAATTGACAACGTAACTGCGACGTTGCCTGCCTGCAATAATATTAACATCAAATTAGCAATTCACAACATCATCAGTATGTCCTCCTAACGTCATAATATTACCCATTACATCCCAGATAAGTACTCTATTGGTAA
Organism: Labeo rohita; assembly: GCF_022985175.1. NCBI lineage: Eukaryota > Metazoa > Chordata > Actinopteri > Cypriniformes > Cyprinidae > Labeo > Labeo rohita. Next base: position 1,781,532 of record NW_026129368.1, on the reverse strand, counting down.
TATATTGGTAACTTGACTTACTGGCAACGTAACTGTCCCATGCACATAATGTCATGACCATAATTTACACGTTCTTAATATGCTCCGATTACCAGAATTTGCTATTTAAAAAGTGTAGTTAAATGTCAGATACGAGATTGAAAGTTCCCTAAGATAAAATGTTCTTTTTTCACCAAGTCAGAATATGGACAATGGCTTAATATATAGTAAACAAAGAGATTGAATTTCTTTGAATATGTTGTTTGTTATATATACACAAATGTAGATTTGTTAAAGTTTCTCCTTGTTTTATGGCATTTAAAAATGATTTTAGAATTTTATATCAATCCATAAAACATTTAAAAATGTAGTGCCTTAAAACTGTCATTTAATTTGTTATAATTTGCTTTTAGTATTATTTTAATGTTTATTTTATTTTTAGTATTATTTTGTTTATTATTTATGCTGCTTGATTTAATGTGTTTAATAATGAAAAGATGACAATGCCTGTTTGTTATTTGAAGGTTTAATAAAGCTATTTAAAAAAAGCTTAATAGATAGTGACGTGAGTCACGTGACAGAGACACTCCGCGCTCACAGGATGTACAAGAAAGAAAAATATATTTTTTTGAGTCGTAAAACTTTTTATTTCGTTACGATGTATGAAGATAAATTTGAAATAATGACAGACAGGGCTACACCATCTCATTTGCTGCATATACTAAATCAGGACAGTGCGTTTGTCTGAAGCAATTTTTAGCTAACATTACTTCAACTGTGTCTGACAGAAGACTTAAGTCAGGAGTCTTACAATTTATAACAAATAAATAGGTTTATAAATGTATAAATAAAGTATAAAGTATATTGTTGTATAGAACTGGTGACGGTTGAGAGTTACCATGGCAACTGCGGACCCATCGAGAAGAGAGGAGAACAGGATGCATCCGCCATTTCTCTCTGTTTCTAGTCAGTTATACAAAAAAAAAGTTAAACAACTGCGTCAGATTAGTTAAATAACATTACCCACAGTCTACTTGGAGAAGAGAAGAAATAATTATAAAATAGAGAAGAAATAATTATAAAAAATTACCAAGTTATTACCAGCGCACAGTTATTGATCCATGACGTCGCAGTTACTTACTGGGAACGTCACAAACGTTTTGGCTAGGTATCTGGAATTTCACTTTTCCGGTTGCCATGACAAAACTTTGGTCACCATTACGTTGCAGTTACGTAACAATTACGTAATTTTGTTAGCTGACAACTGAACTGTCTTTATCTGACAATTCAGTGTTGTTTACTGTTGTTCTTTTGCATTATTGACACACCATTTTTCTATTTAATATTGTAAAGCTGCTTTGACACAATCTGTATTGCTCTGAATTTTCTTCTCATATGTACAACTCTTAACATTTTTTTCCTGATTCGTGAAGCATTGGTTAGCATTGTTAATGTTAACTATTAAAAATTACAATGCTGATATACATTTGTTTCCTGAAAAATGCATGATTTGTAATGAATGGAGAGCTGTTTTCAGTCTAGTGTTTTTTTAATTTAGGTATAGTTACTCAGTGTTCCTCAGATCACAGATTAAATTAAGATAAAACTTAAATGGCTTAAGTAGGCAGGAATCAAAGTAAGGAAGGAATACTTGTCATATATTAGTGACTACAACTTGAATTACACTTAATACTACTGAGTTAAGATTACTTAATTTAATGCGTATGTCGGCACACTGCCCACAAGGCTATTGGTGCTGACATGGAATTGCCCTTTAACAGTAAAAATAAATTAAAAAAAATTATAAAAATAATAAAAAATATTTTTTACTTTAAAATGATTAAATTAATTTATTATTACTGTACACTAGATAATTTGTACATTTACAAATTCCAATTTGTAATTTACATGCAGGATTCATATTTCAATTGCAATTTTTCAGACTCAAGTCCATATCGTGATTTGATTAAGTGTACAGCTCTACTTCTGATTAATTCAGTTAAAATGTATTATTATTACTGTACTGTCATGAATTTAGTTTGTAGCATCTGGAACAATCAGACATACATTAATTGTTACATTTAAGAAATAGTCTTTAAACCCGACAAGCCACTATATGCTGGAGCTCTGGAGACAACCCCCCAAAACAACTAACACCCCAAAAGGGGTTGCCAGGGCGACTATCTGATAAGAGGTTTTATTGCCCAGAGGAATGCACATTTGCCCATGCTACATTTGCCCATAGGAAAGACACAATGCCTATAGAAATAGACTCTTTCCTATTCGTTCACAGACAAACCTTTCTTTGACCTTCCTATCACACATAGCCCAGGTCATTGTGTACAGTATTACTGCATTGTATTTTAATTTTGTCTGTTGTATTTGTCTTTCTACTTTTTTATGCATGCGTTATGATAGATGACTAGTTGTATAACCCACCTATGTCATGTTTGGTCTCTTTGAATTCGTATTTTGATGATCTAAAAGATGGTGTAAATTAGATGTTGATACCTATACAACATATTAGTGTTTTAAGAAACCTTAGTAGTTTTGCATCAACACCCAATCGAATTACATATGCAAAATACCATGCTCACAGACAAAGAGTCGTAAACTTTCCCTCCAAAGGTGAAAGTTACCATTGGTTCGTGGACCTCCTGGAGGCGCAGCCTCCAGAGAGCTTAAAGGCATCAAACGATTGATCGCCTCCCTCTTTCTTCACTGTCTTCTTCGTCTGCAACATCTTCCGACTGCTGCCTGTGTGGAGGAACCCACGGGGAGCCTGAGCCGGCACAGGGCGTGCCCGGCGGGCCCGACAGGCCCCAACATACAGAGCTGTGGCTCTCGACCACAAAGAGCCAGAAATTTCCACTCAACCCTGGAATTCATCTTCATGACTCACCTCAGTCAGTCAGGGGTTCTTTTAGAACCTAAGAGGATAGAACCTGTGCCGGCTCAGGCCCCCCGTGGGTCCTTCTACATGGGCATGTGCATGATGCTTTTAAGGTTTCTGGAAGCTACACCTCTAGGAGGTCCGAGAGCCAATAGCGATTTTCACCTTTGGAGGGAAAGTTTACGACTCTTTGTCTGTGAGCATGGTATTTTGCATATGTAATTCGATTGGGCGTTGATACAAAACTACTAAGGATTTTTAAAACACTAATATGTTGCAAAGGTATCAACATATAATATACACCATAATTTAGATAATCAAAATACAAATTCAAAGAGACCAAACATGCCATATGTAAGTTATACTACACTAGAGATCTATCGTAACAAATGCATATAACAGAATACAGTGAAAACACAAAAATTACAAGGCAGTAATACTATACAATGACCTGGGGCTATGTGCGATAAGAAGGTCAAAGAAAGGTTTGTCAGTGAATGACTAAAAGTATTTATTTCCTACAGCAGTATGTTTCTGTTTTGGAGAGATTTAAGTAGGGGAAAATTCTCTCTACATACTTGTAGGTCGTAAAGTTTATCTGACCTGGCCGAGGTATTCTGGTTGCCATGGTAACAAGGGGCCTGGTGGGCCATTGGAGACGTTCCGGCAGCCAGTGCTGTGGTTTGAGTGAGGGGGTCTGTGATTATTTGTTAATTCAATGAATAATTGATATAGTAAATCAAATGAACAATTGTGTGTCTGATTGGCCCAAATGCTACAGTACACTAGTTAATATATTTTTGTACCAATTTCAGTAATTCCATTTTCTAATTTATAAACATTCCATGAATTTTTTTCACATAACGCACATGGACTCGACTCATATCATAATTTGATTAAGTGTACAGCTCTACTTTTGATTTTTTTTTTATTTTAGGTTACTTTTTTATGTATTAGCCTATTCGCTATTAAGGGTGGGAGAAAAAAAATCAATTCTCCGATTCTCTCTTCAGCGATTCTGAATCAATTTTGAATATTTCAGAATTGATTCTGAGCTTGTTTTTTCCTGCATGTGGCATGTGTGCGCGCTAGAGATGTGGCAGGCTTCATTGCACAGAATTTGCGCTGTGAGTAGCAGCTTTCATAGCCGCTGAACGCGGAAAGCACTAAGCTGGCCGCTGGGTTCAGAGCGGTAAAACTTCAACTATTTTGAACTTTAAGCGCGGCTTGCGCGTCAGCGGTCTGCTTTGCTGCGCGTGCGCTTTGGTCAAAGCAGAAACGAGCTGTCCTTGGGTGGTGCAAGCAATTGAACTGAATGGGTTTCATAGTACACTCAAAAAAATATTTCAGCCCTTAACTTAATTCAATTACGTACAAAATTTCCATGCATTTAGATTACATAGTTTTAACTTAAACAAATCAGTTAAATTTAATGTGATTCAAATGCATCAGTCTTACGTAAATGAATCAGGTAAAGTTGATGTAATAGTTCCCAGTGTTAAACAAACCCTGCTCAGTGTTCATGTGTTTCCACACTACAGAGTGTTCAAGTAGCACTGACAGTGTTGGAGTTAAGGAGATCATTATGTCATGATTGACCAATAATGATCAACACCTGCTGTTTACAAGCAGAATCATCGAAGGAAAGAGAAACACAAGAATCAGCCACAGCCAAAGAGAAAATGAACTTAAATAAATGAAGACATTAAATTTGACTTGACGTTTGACTTGATTTCTGTCATATATCCACAAATATTATTTCAGAACATCTAAACAGAGGTTTAGATGTTTTATTTTATTTATTTATTTTTTTTAAAGTTTCAATTAACCTCACCATCATGGCGATCAGGGTTTACTTTAGTTGGACTCTTGACTTTTGATTTTTTTATTTCAACTTTTTTGGCTGCTGTAATTATGTGTATGAAGCACATTTATTACAGCAAAATAAAAAGCCAAAAAGAAGTCTGATTAGGTGTTCTTGGTTAGTTTTTATTGTTTGTTAAATCATTATCATCCAGTGTCATGATGCACTGATCTCATGCAGTGGTTAGTCTATTATTTTCATAATGTTTACAACAGGTGTATGAGCGATTATGGATGTTTATCTTATACACTAAACCTTGAAATCTACAGCATCAGTTTGACACACACAGACATCAAGAATCAGCATTTGAATCTCAACAATGGTGACATTCAACAGCTGCATGCTGGGTAACAGCAGATTATAAAACTCACCCATGACTCCCAGCATGAAGCTGTTGAATGTCACCATTGTTGAGATTCAAATACTGATTCTTGATGTCTGTGTGTGTCTAAGTACTACTGGAGATCTTAAAGTAGTAATAGTTACAGTTCATAGAACTACTGTAAATATCATGAAACTTACAGGTAAACCACTGAATGATATCAGGCCACTGGATGATTATTACAACATCAATAATAATTAACCAAGAACATTTAATAAGCATAATGTGTGCACTGCACTCTGTAGGTGTTTGGTTTTTGCGAAATACTCGATAATGTCAAATTGAACATCATTAAAACAACAATTACAATATTATCGCAGACGATATATATATCGTACACCTAGGGATGTAACGGTATGAAAATTTCATATCACGGTTATAGTGAACAAAGTTATCACGATTATCAATATTATCACGGTTTTGTTGAAATGAGATGAAAATGTTCAAAAAGAAGTGATACACACACTGAAAACATTTTAGTAAGTTTTATATACTGAAAATCAACAAACAACAAATACAATCGCACTTTTTAAGCATAAACATTAGACTAACAATAACATGAAGCCCTGAGAGATATAAGTTTTCCTAGTGCAGGTTTTAATAACAAGTACCTTAAACAAGAACATCAAATGCACACATAAAAACAACAAGTAAAGCACTGCATGTAACAATACAACCAGATGTAAAAAAACCCCAAATGAACAGCAATGATTTTATGTCTGTTCTCTCCTTCATAAAGAAAAAAATTGCACCTAAGCTAACATCCTGCATGTTATATGCATCTTTGTTCACTTGAGATTGAAATGCAGAAAAGTCAGCATATTTAATTTGTCTGGTTTAAGTATGCCCACTGGCACTAAGCACTCTCTCTGAAGGCACGCTGGTTGCAGGGATGCACAGACGCTTCCTGGCAACCCTGGCAAGATGAGGCAGTTCTGATGCATGGCCCCTCCACCACACCAGTGGATCCTCTTTTGCTGGACGTGGGGGCAAAGACAGGTAGACTTGGATTTCTTCTTTCACACGGTCTTCTAAAGTGGTAATCTTTCTCGCCTTCTCCTCCAGCTCCGTGAGAAGCCCTGGACCAGGTGACGGCAGGCCTTGACTGCTGTTTCAACTCTCTGAATTCAAAGTCTTTGAGATGGCCAGGTTCAAATTATGGCCAAAGCACCCAAGCCACACATCTGAGAACCCTTCAAAAGCCTTTATCATGTTTGTTGCATTGTCTGTGGTTATGCAGACCAGCTCTTTTTTGTTGATCCCCCATTCTTCTAGCATATTCTCAAAAAACTCGCTGATGTTGTGAGCCAAGTGATCTTCTGGGAAGAACTGAGTTTCGAGGCAGTTTGATTCCAGTTGCCAGTCTGGGGTGAGGTAATGGATAGTGAAGCTTATGTAGGGTTGACCACCTCCACTTTCACTAGTCCAGAGGTCAGTAGTTGCAGCAAACCATGTTCCTTGAGCTAAATTTTTTACAACATCAGCTTTGACCTGGTTGTACAGGTTTAGTATTTCAGTTTTGGAAAAAAAAAGTTTGAAATGGCATCATGTCCTTTGCAATGAAATATGAAATAGCTGCAGTAAGGTCTTGAGCATTTTTTGATGTGGGTGCATAAGCAGTCTGCCTTTTAAATGCTTGTTCAAGTGTCTGTGTCACAACTGTAGATGAGGAGGGAGTTGAGGGACCAGAAGCACCACTGGGTTTGCCTGCTGCACGCCCACTCTGTAATCAGAGAAAAAGCAAATGTATTTTCAATAATAGTAACAACAATAAAATAATAATAATAATAATAATAATAATAATAATAATAATACTCACTCACTTATGCATGTGTGTATGACCAATATTAGTACCTAGGGCTGGGCGATATGGGCAAAAAATGTATCACGATATTTTTTTTCATATCGGTCGATATCGATAATTATCACGATAAATGTCAAATCTTTATTTCTTTCCAGTTTAAATTAAGATTTAATAAGTTGTAGAAGCCAGACCATTAATTTTCCTTAACAAAATAAATATCTAAATAAAAAAAATTATTTCTGCATGTTCTAATGAGTTTTATTGTTTCAAATCAAGAAACAGGTTTGGGTTGTCTGATAATGATAATGATAATGATAATGATAATAATAATAATAATAATAATAATAATAATAATAATATCACTTTTTGGTCTCTTAGAAATGCACGTTTTATAGTAGCTTGAGGATGCAGAGGTAAATTTTTGTTCATTATCAATCAGTAACATCTGTAAAAATTGTAGCAACCTCAGTTTTATATGGTTAAATTTATTCTGACCATTTTATTTATTTATTTATTTTTAATTAAGCATTGGTCTCCCATAGTAGCAAGCATACATTTTAAATCATGATAAACACAGTTAAAACCACACATAATAGTACCTCAATACCATGGTAAAAATATAACTACATGGTTTTATAGGTAGCCTATTTGTATGAAAAACAGTAGTCTAAAAACATTCAGTATAAATGCACACATGCTATAGCTTAATCACAAATAAATACATACTATAATTATATTCAATTACTCCCACATTGCTGCCACAATACCATGGTGCAGTGAGTGTTACTACAGTAAATCCATGGTAAATGATGGCGATGTGTAGATTGAAATTATATTGTCAGGATGATTGCTTTGTACACTTTACATAACAGATGACAGATGATAAAAACAGTAATCTAAATCCAATATTTAATGTTCCCGTAATTATATATTATTGGTAAAAAAAAAAAAATCGGTGTAACAAGTTTAAGACGAATATACAATACATTGTTTTATAAATGTCAACCTGTAACGCCACGCCAGCAGAGGGAGCCCTCACCTATTGACTCTCTGTTACCGCTCCCTCTGCTGCTTCATGGGTTACTTCCTGTTTGGTGGCCATAAAAGGAGGCCTAAACCAAACAGACTCCGTGAAGTATTGTTTTGCCTGTGCGTACTCTACCAAGCGTTTTCCCTGTTTTCATTGCCTTGTTTTGTTATTTCCACGGTTTTGTTTCATTGTCATAGTTTTTGTCTTGTTTTTTGCCATAGTTCTGTCTAGTTCATTGCCATAGTTTTTGCCTAGCTTTATAGCCTTATTTATTTGTTACTTTTGGACTGCTCACTTGGATTTTGACCATCTGCCTGTTTATTTGGATTTTGCTTTTGTCTTGCCCTGGATATTACTGTTTGTTTGGTGATTGACCCTGCCTGTTTTGACTACGCTGTGTTTAATAAAGCTCGCATCTGGATTTTACACGCTTCCCTGGAGTCCCGTTACACAACCTTAATAGTTTGGACGTGTTCGTTTGTCTTGACTCAAAGCCACTTGCTGCGTAATTTTCTTTGCGGAAGCTTTGCGTTAATTACAAATGAGATAATGAAATATGTAATCTCTAATCAATATTTTGTGTCCAATTATTTGCCCAAGTTAGTTTTGGTATTGAGGTAAAAGTTAACTTACCTTGCATTTGCTATATAACAGTGGGTTGTGATCACGAAGATGGCTTTTGACGTATTTCCCCCTTTTGCAGCGACTTTGTTCTTGCATGATCTGCAGACAGGATGACCGTCCGCGATTAAATTTCCCTCAGGACTCTTGTAAAAGCCAAAACACGAACAGACCTCTGATTTGGTCCTCTTAGATGGCTGAAAAATCTCCCGAGCGCCATCACTGCCTTCCGCCATATCATCTTGTGCAAAAAAAAACGATAGCTCCTACGATAGCTGATTGACATGAGCTCTTACCTTCGCGGAGACAGTGAAGACTGAGAAAGCACCCTGTTTATTTTCTTTAATTTAAAGAAGCACATAGTTTAGTTTTTATTCTGAGTGTGCACAAATAAAAGTATACACTTAATGGTTTCTAATGATGTAAAAAACGTGAGCTGATCACGCCAGCGTGACCGTTGACCCCAGGGAGTTAATCTTATAAACCATGAATTTAATATTATTAAAAGTACATATCATTTGCATTTAAATAATCTCAATAATGTCTGAAACAGGACATGGACATATATTTTAAGCAACATCAAACAAAATTTACATTAATAAATAGGCATGAAACTGAAAATGTGGAATGTAAGCATGAAACTGTGAACAACTTTTCCTCTGTCTTCACTTCACCATCATCTGCAAATCAAAAACAAGGGGAAAATGACATGAGTCAGATAGAAATTGTAGGCCTAAACAATTGACTGTAGTACAGTTAAGGATTGTGTGCCAATGGCCAGTGAGTTGACAAAATTTAGCAGCCATGAATCATTTTTATTACCATTATACCATTATATATGAAAGTGCTAAATCCACCTGCAAGTCTTAAGATGTGAATTTATTATTACAATTCATTTGCCCTGCAATAATAGTATAGCGCATCACTGCGCAGTGAGAATAATAAAATATTTGGTTATTAGTTTACTCCTCAATGAAAATATTTATGCTATGAATAAGTGTATGGGCCTATAACTAAAATGATCAACAGTCTAACATTTCCAAACCATGAAGCCTTCAATGAAAATTTATAGCAGCTTAAATAACGATTTTCCAAACGTACTGTTACAAAACATTACTGTTATAGTAGGTTTGTGTCGTCATCTCTGAGAGAATTTTGTGTCTTTGACACAGCATCAGGGGCCGAAAGCGCAGCAAGTTTATTTATTTATCTATTTATGATTGGAGTTTGGGGCTTCTTTACCGACGTAATTCTTGCGAAGTTTCCACATTGCTTGTGTGACACCCGCACGCACACAGAGAAAGGAAGCGAAACACATACTGTTTTAACTGGTTCTCTGTCTTGTGTGTGTGTGTGTGTGTGTGTGTGAGAGAGAGAGAGAGATACAGGTAGAAGGGGGTAAAAGAAAGAGAATGAGAGAGTTGTGTGTGTATTTATTTGCTTATTTTACATTATGAATCATAGAATCATGATTTCTGTTGATTGTAATGTTTTGGCATTGCTGTACATGAATTAGGGGGAGGGGGTAGAGAGTGAGAGAGATCTTGTTATTTCCTATATTACATAATCATTTTTTTTTCCTTGATTCAGGGTTGGGGGTGGGGAAGGGTTTGTGGTAGGAACAGAGAGAGAGAGAGAGAGAGAGAGAATTGAATTGAATTTGAAATAAGCTTTATTTACAATTTATCAAGTGACAATACAAAACAATTGTTAACACATTAAAAACATATTATAAAGAGAAAACCAGATTTCCTTCAAAAACAGTACACAATGCTCCTTGGCTACACCAAATCAATTCAAAAGTTGACAGATCTTCCATTGCTTTATAAAACTTAAAATCAACCAACACTCTAGATTTTACTAAACTTAAAAAACAGTCCACAACACTTTGACAAAACTTTTTCTCAATCCTGTTTTTTCTACTGATATAAATTGCAAATTTGGTTTCCCCCAACATAAAATTCAGTAATTGAGAAGTAAACCTCATGTCACGTCTGTACTTAAAACCAAAAATAAGTATCTCCGCAGAAAAACACTCATTAAAACAACTGAAAAAAACATTTAAGTGCACAAATAAGGGTTCCAACCTAAAACACTGTACAAAAACATGAAACACTGTTTCCCTTTCTGAACAAAAAGGACATGTAGAACAAACTTCTGGGTTTAAAATAGAAACAAAAGAGTTCACTGCAATAATACCATGAAGTACTCGCCACTGTAAGTCCCCTAACCTTTTAGATAAAGGTGGCTTATACAGGGATCTCCACTCAGGTTTTACAGTTTCGTCTAATCCAAAAAAAGTTCGCCATGGTGTATCAACTTTGTTTTCAAGACTTTTTTTGTTAAAAGCCATGACACAAGCACTATACAAAGTTTTACCTTTAGCTGACAATAAATCAAACCATAAAGCTTTCCAAGGTTTTATGAAAAAACCTGTACACCCATCTAGATTAGGTAGTAGCTTTAAACAAGGAAAAGAATCCTGTACATTGGGGGTGTTTTCCCCAGAATGATAGTCCTTCAACATTTGTACCTCATCAGCTGTAAATGCTGCCTTTAGTTTACTCAAAAAGATGGAAACAACACAAGCTGATTTAAAGCCCAAATGTTGAGATGCTAACTCAGCATTCTCTAAATTTGGGCCAACCAAAGTCAACAACTGTCCCAAAGTTATAACGCCAGACTTCTGAAGTGCGGAACTGAGGCCATATAGATTAAAACTATTAGATACATCCAGACGGGCCCCAAGTATCAGAGGCTCCTCTAACAGCCAATACAGAGAACATGAGCTTTCAACCTTTTGAATATGAAACAAACTGTTGTACCCAGTGCAGATTGTCCCAGAAAAAATCCACAAGAATAGCTTGAATTTGAGCTAATAAACGAACTGGAGGATCCACACAGGCCAGCCTGTGCCATAAGGAAGATGCCACCAAATTATTAACAACAAGAGTGCGTCCCCTGTAAGACATGTTTGGAATCAGCCATTTCCATTTTCCAAGGCGACCCTTGATTTTTTCAAGAACCCCTTCCCAGTTTTTCTGCTGGGTCACAGCATCGCCTAAGAAAACTCCTAAGTATTTAATACCTCCTTTTCCCCATAACAACCCATCAGGAAGATTCGGTTTACCACCAGTCCACTGACCAACCAATAAAGTTTCACATTTTGTCCAGTTAATTCTGGCAGAAGACACAAACATAAATTCTTCAATTAATTTAAGCAAAACCTGTATATCACTTTGTCCACTGATAACAACCATGACATCATCAGCATAAGCTGACAGACGAATATTATTTTTACAATTAGGCAAAGACAATCCATGTACATTTACTCTTAATTGGTGTAACAAAGGCTCAATGGCCAAAGAGTATAACATACCGGATAAAGAACACCCCTGTCTTATGCCCCTATGAACCTGAAAGGGAGCACATAAGCCGCCATTTATCTTCAGTACACTCTCAACTTCACTATAGAGCACTTTGATCATGTCTATAAATTTTTGACAAAAACCAAAAGCTGACAGAGTTCTCCACAAATATGTGTGTTCAACTCGATCAAATGCCTTTTCCTGGTCCAGTGAGATCAAACCAAAGTCCATATTATACAAATTTG
>NW_026129368.1:1297268-1359322 GCF_022985175.1 Labeo rohita | reverse complement strand
GTCATAAAAATCTTAAAGGGGATATTGGATGCTAGGTTCACTTTTTCATGTTGTTTGAACATTAATGTGTGTTGGCAGAGTATGTACAAATCTACCCTATAATGATAAAAATCCATGCAGTGTTTTTTAATTAATCTGCATAATATCCCCTTTTTCATCGCCGCTCCCATTATAGTTGATTGACATGAGCGTCTTACCTCAGCAGTTGTCCAACCTCCATGTTTTGATGCCAGAGCAGGAATGTAAGTTAGACAAGAATTGAGCAATTGGGTTGTTGTGTTGCTGGATGTAATAATGAACATAGTGGTCGTCATTTACTCCCGACATCTGAGCTGCTGAAGATGCAGTAGATTACGTTTGTTTGTGAAAGGAATGCACCTCCCGATCTACATATATCCGTCTAGGGTCACGCGAATCATTCGTGATCCAGCTTCACTTACAGCAGAAGTCAGTATAAGGGTTTTTTTTTAGGAATCTTTGCGATCACCTTTTCTAATAATGTGCTAGTTAGCAAGTTTAGCGGCTAAATGCAGCTAAAGTAAACAGACTCATCAGTCCAAAGAGAGGAGAGGGGGACAGGGCGAGCAGAGCTCATTTGCATTTAAAGCAGCCTCGACCAGAATGGGATGATTTTTGCAGAGCTGATTTTGGCAAGGTAAAAAGGGTGTTGTTTTACACTACCATTGAGAATTTTTAAATAAAGTATATTACATACTTTTCATTGAGACCCTAAAGAATCATATCAACTTGTGGAAAATGGGCATCCGATGACCCCTTTAAAGTGATAGTTCACCCAAAAATGAAAAATTGATGTTTATCTGCTTACCCCCAGGGCATCTAAGTTGTAGGTGACTTTGTTTCTTTAGTAGAACACAAACAAAGATTTTTAACTCAAACCATTGCAGCCTGTCAGTCATATAATGGTAGTCAATGACATCCACAGTTTGAGAGTCAAATAAACATACACAGACAAAACCAAATTAAACCCTGTGGCTCGTGATGATAAATTGAGGTGTTAAGACATGAAACAGTTGGTCTGTGCAGGAAACTGAACAGTATTTATATAATTTTATTCACCTCTGATCCACCGAAATGTTCAAAAGTCATAACCGCGTTCACAAAAGGCGGCGTGTGACGCATCAAAGTGCTCTGGCGTAGGCGATCAGGCTCAAAAGTTGGGAGTCAGGGAACAGTCAACACTCCCGGATAAATTCGTGCAGGCAAACATAATCTTTTAGTTTTCAATCATTTACAACAGAATAAGCACAAGTAGTTACCATTTTGAGTAGCTGTACCCACAATACATGCAACAGATCACTTCCCCACATGCATCTACTTTGTATGGTGCACTACACTCATGTACGGTGATGCATTGTTGCCACACGTTTATATTAACAGGTATATAATTTTCAAGTCATTGTAAATGTAGTTGTGTTTACAGATCAGTTATATGCAAAAAGAAGACAAAATTATATACTCATTCTAAATACCTCAGTTGTGTATTCATTTGTCACTGTACTTATAGGAATATTTAAATTTGAATGGTGTAATATGGAGTTGTTGACGAGTATCATTTAACAAAACTGAATATTATGTGCCATTTAACAGTTCTGAGTTAATTTTTATTTATTTTTTTTACTTGAATACTAAACATTTTAAATTTCACAATAGATTTTTTTATGACAGGTTTTTTTAAATAGACATGTATTTTCAATCAGCAGATTTTTCTTCTTCTGAATTCTTACTCTTCAAAATGAACAAGAAATTAGGAACATCAAATTCAACATTAAAAATTCAAAATGCAGAAATTCAGATTGTACAGAAAGTAGCTCAGAGGTTATCCACAGGAAAGAGAATATGATCTCCGCAGTGTTGCCAACTTTGTCTAAGATTAAGCGATTTTTTTCAGACCCCCCCTTAGTGATTTTTTTCCAAAAAAGCACCTAGTGACAAATCTAGCGACTTCTTGGACAAACCTTGTTTAGTTTCTGAGACTCTCCAGCACTGCCGCACGAGCAGGTCTTGCTTTCCCAACGCTCTCCCGCTCTCTCTCTGCGTGTCTGCTCTATTCAGTGAGCGCCAGAGGAGCAGCACTTTGTTAAAAAATATATTCTGTTGCTTCTAACTCTATTTTACGTGCAAGTAGTGCTGAAATCACAGCGCAGCCATTGTCTTAATCGTATGAAAAGATTCACTCAAAGCTTGATCAGCAGTGGAGAGTCGTGGGCACATTGTCACAGGAATACACAGAGGACTGTCAAGTGGAGAAGTTCTGGAATGATTTTTATGAACTTGGGTCTTTTGCTCTTTCACTGCTGGCATTGCCATTCATCAATGCAGCAGTTGAACGCACATTCTTAGAGATGAATTTGATAAAGACAAAACTGCGAAGCAAAATTCTGGAGAACATCCTTCGCATTCGAGCCTTCATGTATAAAGACATGGAATCTGCTGTCATCAGTTCAAACCAACAAAAGAGATGCTGGCCTTGTTTACTACAGAGATGCATACACTGCAGAAGAATACACTGCAAAAAAACGCTTTTCTTACTTAGATTTTTTGTCTTGTTTCCAGCCAAATATCTAAAAATTGTAAAATCAAGAAGGATTTTCTAGACAAGCAAAAATTATTGTCTTGTTTTCACAAAAAAAACAAAACAAAAAACAAAACAAGTCAAAATTAAGCGAGTTTTTGCTTGAAACAAGCAAAATAATCTGCCAATGGGGTAAGCAAAATAATCTCTTTTCTGCTTGAAATAAGATTATTTTGCTTGTTCTAAGCATAGAGTTTTTTTGAGAAAGTAAAAGTGTGCACAGTGTGAACAGCACCATCAGTGTAATGGCTTTGGGCTTAAATATTTATAATAATATTTATATTTATAATATTAATATTTATATTAATATGTAGTCTCTGTCATGCTATTTTATGCATCACCAGCCAGGAATTTCACCTTGACAGTAAAGAACAATCATGGACGATTGTTGAATAATTAAGAATTACATAAATTATAGGAAGTTGTAGTCTGACCAATCTGAAGGTTTTGTGAGATATCATTAAATTGTAGAACCTCTTACTGTATTATCAACACAAGACATACGTGTAACAAAAAGGGGTTTTATTAACAAAGGAATAGACAAGAGTAACAAGCAACTACTAAATGGATACAATGAATAGATTAAGTGCAACTTAAACTTCCAGGAAAACATCAGTTTATCTTTCGATAAGGTAAACCTTACTCTAGATTCAGCAAATAAATAAAAGGATTATTTGTTATTAAGTGACATCAGTTATATAGAATCTAATGCAAATTAGATAATCATAAACTGACAATACACACTAATGCCAACAGTCTCTGGAACAAGGTTTGGAAAGAGTGATATTTACATTTACCTGGTCATGTGCTGAGTCTGAGCGGTGACGTCTTCCACTTGTTGACCTTGGCCATGTTGCAGTGTAAAGAAAGGAGATGGATCTGTTTCACAGTCTTGAACACAAAGCACTGGTGAACGATGAACTCCTGAGCACAAAAAGAGGATTCTGAAGTTGTTTTAGAAAATGGGGGACACCAAGCTTGTGGTTGTTGTTATAGTGACACTTTCCAAACTCCCCAAATTCAACAACTTGCTTGTTTCTCAGTAGTACAACAACAGCAGCTTAGTACACCTAGCACATTTTTCTCAGCACTGTGGTAGACAGCAACAGCTTACTTAGCACTCGTCTTTGTCTTGAAGAGAACCTTTTAATCTTGCCTGAGAAGGAGGGATTTGCAAGTTGGACCCTTTCAGTTCCAGCATTTTGATTGGCCAATGCTGTCTGAGGTGGCTATGGTCTGGCCCCTCTATGGAATGAGAGCTATTTGCATAGGTTAAAGTCCACATTTATAACACTGTCTTTAAGGTTTTTCCTATGCATAATTCACTTTCCAAACCAATTCCAGATTAACCTACACAGTGCTGAAAATATAATGACTAAAAATTAATAAGTGATGTTGAACGCTGATCCATGCATTTCTATATACAGTATATACCTTACTAGATAAGGTCGCATGTATTGTTGTAACACACAGAACTAATTAAATTATATACAATTCTGCAAATTGATATGAAGATTTAATCAATTTTGTGTCCATTTTATGTGAACGCATGTTAAGGTGTATCATTGCCATGTGGCTTCAACCACAAAGAAAAAACGGTTTGGTCAGTCTGCAGTAGTGTCACGAATCCTGTCCGTGGCCATCAGATGTCGCCCTCTCATTATATTGACTCTCACACTACACGTCACCCTGGACTACATTTCCCATGTTCCATCTCACTGATTACACTCACACCTGAAACCAGTCACATGGCCTATATAACAGTCTTTCACATTCCCTTCCGGCTGAGCACTGTAAGCATATATTGCTACTTTAGCTGATAGGTACTTGACAGAGCCTGCACTAGTTTTTTTAGTCTAGTCATAGTTTTGCCTTGTCTGCCCTGCTGAAAAAAAAACCACAGAACCATCACAGAAATTCTAATGGTTTCCACTACAAATACCATTACAAACATTACAAGCCATCAACTTTTAACTATTAAAACCATTAAAAAATGTTTTTTTGTAGTGTGCTTTGGGACATGTTCCATTAGGATTTACTGATTTTAACAAGCCACCAATAGAAGGTGACCAATTACCAGTAGAGACCAACAGGGTCCATTACAGTTTCCATCAAAACCAATACAACCAGTGAAACCATTGCAAATTGTACAAATACAAAATGTATTCTGGGTTACCCTTTTGTCTTTGGATATTGTTTGCACCTCACTTGGACTATTGTCAGTCTTGGATTACCCATTTGCTTCACCCTCTGGATATTGTTAGCCGCCGATCGACCATGCCTGTTTTGGAATATCCTCTGTATCTCCCTGTTTGCTATTGTTTGACCCCTTGCCTGTTTTATGACCATGTTTATAAATAAAGCCCCGCATATGAATCTGCACGCTTCCTCTGTTCACTCCGTAACAGGTATACAGTGGTCGTTCACACTTATGTCTCAAGAATGAATGCATAAATGCAGTATGAGGATGATGCTGCTTTGGTCAGCTAGACAGCTACTGGTTTGCAGCAAAACCGAAATATCTTTGTTGCTACATATTACCGCACAGGAATATAGAGGTTGTAGGGATGAGGTGGGGGA
This sequence comes from Labeo rohita, assembly GCF_022985175.1. Lineage (NCBI taxonomy): Eukaryota > Metazoa > Chordata > Actinopteri > Cypriniformes > Cyprinidae > Labeo > Labeo rohita. Next base: position 1,354,149 of record NW_026129368.1, on the reverse strand, counting down.
TTAGCCTAACTTTAGCGATGCAGCACAGAGAGCAGCTTCTGTGAGATGCTTCAATGCGCCACAGAGACGGTGATGGTATAAACACAAGCATCGACTAGGGTGGCCGCATCAGAGACTGGTTTGGAAGGGGCAGAAGAAACACACTGGAGCTGGTGAAGGAGAGGCTGGACAGAAGGAGTCAGGCAGACTGGCAGAGTGATTACAAATAGAAACTAAGGAAAATAAATAAATAAATAAATAAATAAATGCAGGGTAAGCTGAAGTGTTACTAAAAGAAAATCATATGCATGAAATTCAGAGCTGTGAAGTAATATATATATATATATATATATATATATATACACACACACACACACACACACACACACACACACACACATACCCGTTTGTCGGGCTAGATGGACAATTTTTGATATTTTTCGCAAATCATACTGGGCATAGGGTTGTGGGGACAGTGGGTTCCAGTGGTGCTAGAGCTACAAAAAACATATCAAAAATCATGAAAAAAATCAGAGAACCTATACACAACTTAAAATTAAAAGATATTCTTTGCACAACTGAGATATAAAAAAAGGCTTTTTTTCAGACTTTCTGGTGGTTTGTAAAGACTTTTCTGTAACACGGTCTGTAAGTGTGGTGTACAAGGTCAGTGATGTCACCATACACACACACCGAGTATAACCTGCTTTGAAAGGACACAAGTTCTGTAAGGCCAGTTCACCATACACACACACACCGAGTATAACCTGCTTGAAAGGACACATGGATAAGACTAAAGTGGCTGAGACACACCATAATAATAATAATAATAATAATAATAATAATAATAATAATAATATGGAATATATTAAGAGGTAATTTTTGTTTTCTCTGTTAACCTCTGTTGTGCATTATAATTTATCGCATAAGTTCATAACATTGGGACATACTTTGCAGTTAAATGTACATAAGGAGGACAATCACTCCATTCTACACTTCTTCCTCTAGAAAACATCAGCAGCTCCAATCAAGTTCTGTCAAGCTACAAAAGTTTACAGAAAACACCACAGCTCTTATCTGAAGGTATCTACTAAAACGTGGGCCAAGTGTCATTAAAACTAGGAGAATAACACAAAAACAGTGCTTGCATCCACTAGGATGAACTCAACCCCACCAGCACATGTATTATGGAGTTCTGTTCTGCTTACCAAGTCCTGACTGTAGAAGAGGAAGAGCTGGAGATGGAGGAGGGTACATGAGCTCTGGAGAACAATAGCAGCTGATAATACTGAGGAGCTAAATATGAGTATGCTGTGATAGATGTCGTATTCCTATAGGTAGACGTGATCAGCTAACAGTCAGCTGATGCAAGCATTACCTGCCAGAACTGATGCTATACGCTTGATGCTGCTCTTTTGTTGTTTTGTGGAGATTGCGAACAGGATCTAGTATATTTAGCTCATTAGTTGATTTCATTATGTTTGACCACTACACTTAACTCATCTGCATTTAAGCTAAAAATGTTGAAAATAATCTAGGTTTGTCATTAATAACACACAACACAACATTTGTTGGATCACTGAACTATATTTGATTTACCTCAAGAATCAATTCCTTAAAGGACAGCATTGTAAAAATTAATAAAAGGGAAATAAAAGTGGATCCTGGCCCAGGCTAACCACATAGCAAAACAAAACAAACAAAAAACGAAACACTGCCTGTGAGCAAAATAAATGAAGTTACCTATAATATTTCTGAACACATGACAGCAACCTTTAAAACATGCCTAGAAAGGTAAAGGCTCAGGCTGTCCAAAAGTGCATTTAGTATTTAGCATTTAAATGCTTTTTAAAGGCCAAGCCTCTGTTGCGTACAAAATCTCGAATGTTTTGAATGGATCTTGTCTCTAAGATAGGTTGTTCCTTTTCTTTGCACTTCAGACACTGCTCATTCGTGACAGTGACAACGTTTTCAATAAAGGCCTCATGTGTTTCATCACAGCTCGTATCTCCTCCTCAGACCATGGTCTCTTCACACACCGCCTTGATGAAACACGGGAACCTGAACAAATTAAAAAAAAAAGACAAAAAGTGTGTGATAATTGACTTTAGATCTTCTAAAAATCAAGTTTGATTATTTTTATTACCATGACATTTTATTACACTGCTTGTTAAAAACAAAATTCATCCAGCTTTATTCTGTCCCTCTATGTTCTATAGTATTGTATTAGTTCTCTGGTGCATTTCTTTATTTTCCCACTTGGGGTCAGTATCTCCTTTAGTGTTTCTTTTGGGTTCTTCTTTTTTGATTATAATGCGGGTTCTTCTCGGCGCTGTGTTGTGATGTGCTTTCGCTGAAGGAAAAAAAGAAAGAGTTAGTTACACGCGGTGTGAGGAAATTTCCGGAGGTCAGGTGTTGACATTCTTCCCTCTTCTCAGTCCCCTTATCTTTGGGAAGCTTTGACATGCCATAATCTGTAAGTTATTAGCTGCTAATTTTGTTTTTCTAAATGTTTAGTTATTTTTTCTGGTACTTAAGAGGTCATTTTAACTCTTTCAAGCAATAAGGTTGTTTGTTATCTAAGTCAAGCTAATGTTGCTAGCCTCTGTTTAGTATGTGGTTGTACAATATCTTATAAGTCAATGTGAACACTGCTTTTACTCAACTTAGGTCATCAGGTTGTACATACAGGTTGTCGAAAGTAAAACTAGTAGCTTTCGTTTTACTGTGTAGCTTTGATTAAGACTTTCTGAGTTCATGTTCTACTGAATCTAGAGGAAAAGAGTCGACCTGTTATATTCTTACTGATATGTTGAATAGTATTTTGAATTGCCTGTGAATCTGTGCTCTGAAACTGCAATTAACTGCAGTATATTCTGCAACCACATGGTAGCAAACTGTATCATTTAAAGATGTAATGTTGTGATTCTTATATCTTGAACTTTGATCACTTCCAGTATTTGAATTCACAGCTATGAGTCTTGGTTTGTTAAATAATGTATTTTTAATGATATTTGCTTGTATGTTCACAGTTTTACAATCAAAAAAGAGAGGTCTTCAGTAAAGACACTAAGAAGAAAACTGTGTCCTGTTATTCCTGGAACCACCTTCTCTTACTGTTTAGCTCACTGCATAGGCTGAGTAGCCACACACTCAACCGAGGGCAGAAGAAGTTTCTTTATATGCTTTATATTATTAATGTGTTGACTGCACATTAGCAAGTATGCCTAGTGATGGACATGGCACCGCATTTTAATAATACCTTGAGTAACCGAGTCAGGGAGATGAGGTGAACCAGAAGTTGCACAGGCAGCATTCCCCTGGTCATCTAAAAAAATAATGCACAGTGTAAATGTATGGGCTTAAAGAGCCTGTATGCCTACCAATCAAAAACCATGGGCATGGAGGGGATTCATGTAAAACTGCAGACAGCCAATTCTATTATAACTATACTAACTATACTCATGGCAAAGTTGTTGAACCGGATGAAGTCAGAAGTGCGTGAATATGTGCAACAATACCTTGAGTGATAATTTTACTAGGAAATGATGTAGATTTTACACAGGCCAAGTCTTCCCTGTTGTTTTAAAACAATCATGCGAACTAATGAACTCATCAAAATACTATCCACAAAGCATATGCGTCACAATTTGGGATGGAACGATTACTGGTTTCATGATAAACCACTGTAAAATGTACTGAAGGTTAGTAATATCGTTTAAAATTTAATTATCATTAAAACAGTGTTTGATTATCACAATTTTGAAAATTTACAGTAAATCCTATCCAGCTAGCATCAGTCTGATGCAAACGCAGCGCACAACGTGGTTTTTTTGAATGAGAAGAAATGCCAGAAGGCAGTGACAGTGCAGGGAGATTTCAGCCTTCTAAAATGACCAGATCTGAGGTGTGGTCATATTTTGGCTTTTACAAAAGTCCTGAGGGAAACTTAATAGAGTATGATCACCCTGTCTGCAGAACATACAAGAAAAAAGTCGCTACTATAGGGGCAGACACTTCAAATTTGCAAGCAAGCGGCTTTGATCCGAACTAACAAGTTCAGACATGACTAGGGTGACATTTAAGGGATAATAATGTATATTCATTTTGCACTTATTACACAGATTTTCTTTACCACATAAATAATTATGTGGACATATTGAATTGACATTAATGTTTTAAATCTATCCTGCTTATAAATCCATTTTGTAAATTGTACAAAATAATCGTTCAGACAAGATGATCACAAAAAGTTATAGTAATAATTATAGTAGCATTAATAGTAAAGTCTGATTTAATTTCCTATACAATGGAAAAACAGAGACACATTGGCATTAATGAAACAAGAGAGCGTGTCCGTTGTGATACATGGTTGACTGCTGTTATGCGTTATTGCGCATTTCACTAGATATTCAACAATTTTTTTTTATCTGCCTGCATTGACACCATTGTATGCAAACAGGACTGTGCTGGACAATGACATGACTTTTTATTTTTACAGTGCTGATATATAGATGAATTAATTGTTGATTTTTTTATTTTTTTTTTACAATCAAATCAATCAGTACTGAATTTACTTAAGCTGGACAAAATAATTCACCAGTTATCAATGTAAAGATGCTTTGACAATCTGCATTGTAAAAAGCGTTATATAAATAAAGGTGACTTGACTATTGACGATGGTCATTATAAGGAAAGATCATCACTTGCAGCTCAATCTGGCTAAGACTGAGCTTGTAGTCTTCTCTGCCACTCCAACTCTACAGCACAACCTCTCCATCCAGCTTGGCTCGTCTACGATTACCCCATCAACTTCGGTCAGAAATCTTGGTGTAATTTTTGACAATCAGCTGTCCTTCAAAGAACACATTGCAAAGACTTTTCGATCCTGCAGATTTGCATTGTACAACATCAGAAAGATCAGACCCTTTCTAACGCAGCATGCTGCTCAACTTCTTGTCCAGGCCCTGGTCATTTCTAGGCTGGACTACTGCAATGCTCTTCTGGCTGGACTTCCTGCAAACACAATCAAACCTGTACAAATGATTCAGAATGCAGCAGCACGACTGGTCTTCAAATAACCCAAAAGAGCCCATGTTACTCCTCTTTTTCATCTCACTACATTGGCTCCCGGTTGCAGCTCGCATCAAAGTCAAGACACTGATGCTCGCTTACAGAACAGCCACAGGCTCTGCTCCTGCCTACTTCAACTCATTGCTACAAATCTACACCCCCTCCAGAAGCCTGAGATCCTCTAGTGAGCGACGCCTTGTGGTAAAATCACAGAGAGGCTCAAAATCTCTCTCCAGATCTTTCTCATTCACAGTTCCTGGCTGGTGGAATGATCTTCCCACCCCTATCCGGAACGCTGGTTCCTTATCCATCTTCAAAAAACAGCTGAAAACCCATCTCTTTCAATACTACCTGACTTCATTAAAAAAAAATAATAATAATAATAAATAAATAAATATATATATATATATATATATATATTCATTTTTTTTTCTTCTCTTTTTCCTTCCACCCAGCATGTACTATTTGAACAGTACCTGAAGCTGGTACTTAGAGCACTTCCTCTATCCGTTTGCCTCTTTAAGATGAATAGCTTGTACAATTATATTCCCCAACAGTAAGTCGCTTTGGATAAAAGCGTCTGCCAAATGACTAAATGTAAATGTAAAATAAGGAAATGCAACAGAATAGAATCTTTCTTAAAAAAAAAAGTGCATAGAGCTGCTTGATTTATTTGTTGTTTGTTGATCAACAACCTAGATGTGCCATTGGCTTGCTTAGTTGGGAACACTTAATTTCTAGCGATTATCGTTGATTTGATTACACCAGTCATATTTAAACTGAGCTGACCTAGACAACCACACTTCTGCATTCAGTAATGAAATGCCTTAAGCTGAAAACTGAGCATTTATCTCGTCATTATACATTACTGACATTGTTTTCTACTATTAGATTCTGTTCAGTAATTTGACAATTTGTATTGTTAGAAGCGCTATATAAATAAAGGTGATTGATTGTTTCCAGTGTGTGCATCTGTTCTTTTTGAACACTTTCATCTCATTTTAACAAAACCGTGATAATATTGATAATCGTGATATGAAATTTTCATACCGTTCCATCCCTAGTCACAATGAATAGAGATGACAAAAAGTTAAGATTCTAACAAAGTTTCTAACCATCGACTACTGGAAAATTCCTGACTAAAACAGTTTTAATATACTGTAATGAACCCACAGATCCCAGCTCATTACATGAGATATGTTGGGCAAACTTTGGGTCCATCATTGAGATTACACCTTGAGCTGCAGTCTCGGAGAGGTGAGGCGATGCAGAAGTCACAGAAGGCAACATTTCTTCATTGTCTAAAAGAAAAACAAGACAAAATCTCCAATGGTATCAACTACACAGCAAAGAGGGTAGGCAATAAAAAGTTCATACATGTTTAAAATAACAGTAGGCTGTTCTCTAAATGTATAAAAAAGCCTGTTTTAAATATTTCACCAATATAACTGCAAAATCCACAACACAGAATACAACAATTTCAGTAGCCAATTTTAACAGTACCTTGCAATGTGCAAACATTAGGGAGTTGCTGTGATCCGGTATCCATGTCGTCTATGTCATCTATTAAATGACATTGTAAAAATGTTATTAAATGTTATTACACCAACCATATACACACACACCAAGTAGATTTAACAAGATGTAAATGATGCAGACCACCAATTTCGTCGAGAGATTTTCCTTGTATATTCTTCACACTTCCCTTCTCCATAGCTATAAGCAGCTTTGAGATCTTAGCCAGCTGAATTGTTGATTGGGGCAGTCGATAGTACTCCCTATGAACCCTAATGTCATGGCCGAGAAAATCGGCCAGCTGGTCTAGTTCATTTTCTTTCAAGTTCATGACTTGGCTTATTGTGGCGATCTCTTTGCGAAGGTTAGTTGATCTGAGGTTTTGAGGATCTTCAGCTCCACAAGCATCTGCAAATTGACCAAACTGCCCTCTGTAGTGACCATCACTACAAGGAACAGCGAAGAGGTAATTGTTGTTTTCAGTTACTCCACACTCTTTCCTCTTACTAATGAGGAGTGACAGGTTAGCAGTCATATCAGAAGTCAGGATCACAGCAACCTTTCGTCCTTTTTTTCCCTTCAGTTCCACTCGACGAATTGTTTGCAGAGTCTCTTCTCAACTTCTGTAAGCCCAGAGCTTATGTCATTGTTTAGTTGTGACATGTCACGATCTTCAAAATTTTTTTACAGTCATCCATGCCACCTCACCTTCCCTCCTCCAATTAAACAAAATGACTTGACAGAGGGTCACCTTCGCTAGTGCTGCATAAGTGCCTGCTGTTGGGTTATCAGCTAGCTTCTGCTTAGTCAATTCCACTTGCTGACCAAGATATAACTGTAGCTTCTGAACGTCTTTGGCCAGTGGAAGCCTGGTGCTCTTGTTGTATTTTGCCTCACTCAGGTTTGATAAGGCAGAATGGGAAACTAATTCAGAAAATTTTGTTTCATGAAGTGTATGAAACCTCCTGATGGAATCGATCACCTCTTGGTCTTCTTCCATGACAGCACGACACATGATGAGGTCACTTATCTTTCTGAGAGAATGCCCAATTTTCAGGGCCAAACTCGGTGCTTTGAATGTGCTGTTTTCATGATCAAAACCTGAAACTCTCTTGACAGCACTAGTAAGAATAAAGAAGTTGCCTGGTTTTATTGCCTCTTCCAGGTTATGGATTCTTGTTGTGTGGCGCAGAGTCACAAGTAATCTCCCAACCTCCCTTACTTTCTGTCTTATATACTCATGCTTCAATCTTTCACTCCCATGCTTATTAAAGAGGGACTGGGCAAACTGCATGAGATAATGATCATTCCTTATTGCAGTGGACACATCATCCTTGTGCATTTTGCCCAACACTGACAAAAGTTCACTTGAAATTGGCTGGGACATTGTAGATTGAGCAGATGCTATACCAAAGACTCTGTCTCTCAACTCGGGTCCCTCTCCAACATTATTCTCTGGTCTTAGAGCACATCTTTTCATATGTCGAGAAAGTTCTTTTCTGGATAACATACCCTTACAGTACAAGCAGTAATCGTATGTCTCAGAGCTGCTGCTCTGTTTGGAACTCCTTTTCACTTTAAGACAGCCTGATCCTGTGGTTTTAACAACTGAATTGTGCTTGAAGTTGCCAAGGTTTCGGAATTTCTCAAGAAGAACCTTTCTGTCCTTTGATGATTTGGGGAACTGGAGTGCCTGTGCGACTTCAGCATTTTCGTTTACATGCCTCTCGAGATGACGTGCAAATTTTGTTTGAGGTTTTCCACAAACAAAACAATAATTGACTTGGCTTTTAAGGACTTTTGATGATTTGGTTGGGGATTTACTTTGGTCAAGAAATGTATCCACAGTACCCTTTTCGTTACTCGCATCTTTTGTTTTCTGCTGGTATGACTCTAAGCTTTCTGGTTCAGGGTCACTTTGGAGATCACCAGTAGTTTCTAGATCCATCAGGATATTCTTACAGTTGTCCTGTATATCTATGGTCTGTTCTTGTTCAGCAAAATCAGGCATATTAGTGGTACTGGACTTTTTGGATGGTTTAGGCAACTCAATCAACTCTGTCCCTGAGCTTTCTGAATCCGATACAGATTCTGGGATGAACTCGTCATCAGATGAGACATCATCCTGTAAAGTACATTAATTTAATTAATTAAATACAGCATACTTTAAATAACAGAAATACACATGGGAAAGATGTCAAAAACTGCTAACTGCTAAGAGCCATCATATTGATATTAAGCATATTATAGTTCAATGTACACTTACATCTGATATATCCCAGTCTTCTGAGGATTTCTGGAGGCATATTTTATGCCACACACCACAGCATTCTTCACAGACAAAATTAAGCAAACCACAGTGTTAGACAACAATTGATCAGTTTCCCATGCCGATCAATTACATACGCATTTTCTTATTAAATGCAAAGAGCTTCACACTTACGAAACAAACAAAATCAAGAAGTGCAACGGTTCAGTACAAATGCACAGTTTGAGTGATGGCTTACACATTCCATTTAAACAAATGTACACAGGTTTCGACCATTAAGGTAGAATTCACTGGAGTGGCAGAGCATTTACATTACCCATTCAAAGTCAAAAAAAAAAAAAAAAAAAAGTATGTAATGATCCCACACATCACACATTAAATTCACTAACGCCACTAAACAAAGTGAGTTCAGAATGAAAAGCAGATTTAAAAAAAAAAAAAAAAAAACTGTTCAAATGGTGCATTCTGATGGGATTTCCAGACAGATACAAACAGATTTAAACTTACAAATATGATATATGGCATTGTCTTCATAATCAAGAGATTTGATATTCTGATTATAAAACATTGTTATTGTAACACATTCTTTTTTTAATGTGTAATATGCAAGGTGTAATGAGGACTCGTAGGAAGCGTATAAGATCCAAGTGCGAGCTTTTAATAAACAGATCGTAGTCAAACAGGCAGGGTCAATATCCAACAAACAGTGTGATGAAGACAAAACAATATCGTAGTCCATAAAACAGGCACAGTCCAAGAACCAGAGAGAGCAGTCCGAAAAGTAACAAATAAACAAGGCAAAGAACGATGGCAAAAACTAGACAGAACTATGGAGTGAAACAAAAGCAAAACTATGACAATAAAACAAAACCGTGGCAATGACAAAAACAGGGCAATGAAAACAGGGAAAAATGCTTGGTAGAGTCCGCAAGAGCAAAACAATACTTCGCAGCTTCCTGTTTAAAATGGCCTCCTTTTATTGCCACCAAACAGGAAGCTACCAATGAAGCGGCAGAGGGAGCAACAACAGTCAGTCAGTGGGTGAGGGCTCCCTCTGCTGGCGTGGCGTTACAGAATCCCCCCCCCCTAGGAGCGACCCCTGGCGCTCAAATAACATAAGTCCAGGAGGGTGGGGGAACAGAGGCAAAACAGGGGGTGGGACGGAGGGCCAGGTCCATGAAGAGGAGGTGGGCCTGGATCGTGGAGCAGAGACAGACAGTGAAGCACTGGAGGACCTGGACCATGGAGCAGTGGCAGACAGTGGAACACTGGAGGGCCTAGGCCGTGGTGCAGTAGCAAAAAGTGGAAACTTGGAGGACCTGGGCCATGGAGCAATGGCAGACAGTGGAACACTGGAAGGCCTGGGCCGTGGAGCAGTAGCAGACCGTGAAACACTGGAGGGCCTGGGCCATGGAGCAATGGCAGAGTAGGTAGAGCAGGGAGCCATGGCGAGGCAGGCAGAGCAGGCAGAACAGGAAGCCATGGCGAGGCAGGCAGAGCAGGCAAAACAGACAGGAGCAGAGATATCCACAGTGGAGCTAGTGATATCCACAGCAGAGCAGTGTGTTCACGGACAATTTCCTTGGCCGTGGTATGACAGGCAGAGAGTTCATGATAGGCCTTCGTGATCGTGACCTGGCGGGCAGAGAGTTCATGGGAGGCCTTCGTGGCTGTGACATGACAGGCAGAGAGTTCATAATAGGCCTTCTTGGCTGTGACATGACAGGCAGAGAGTTCGTGATAGGCCTTCTTGGCTGTGACATGACAGCGAGAGAGTTCATAGGAGGACGCCGCCCCCATTGGAGGATCCACAGCATAAGCTGACACCTCTGGAGGCATAGGCATCAATTCTAGGGCAGACGTGGCAGTGAGTTCATAAATAGACGCCACCTCCTTTGGAGGATCTACAGCATGAGCTGACACCTCAGGAGGTATGGGCGCGAACTCGTGGACAAACGAGGCCTCAGGAGCAGACTTATGGTCAGATGAGGCCTCTGGGGCAGACTCGCAGTCAGGCAAGGCCTCTGGAGCAGACTCGTGGATAGACGAGGCCTCTGGAGCAGATTTGTGGACAGACGAGGCCTCTGGAGCAGACTTGTGGACCGACAAGGCCTCTGGAGCAGACTCGTGGACAGACAAGGCCTCTGAACCAGATTCGTGGATAGACGAGGTCTCTGGAGCAGACTCGTGAACAGATGAGGCCTTTAGAGCACAGTGTGCTGCCCACACACTGAAAATGGCGATGGCCATTACAGGCAGCACAGTAGATAGTGGGGTGTCTGTTGACCTCGAGGGTGTGGATGCTATGGACTTGTGGCTTGGGAATGTGGGCTCTGCGTGGCTTGGGAGCGTGGGCTCTGGGGGTTCAGCTGAGACGTGATGTGATTTGGGAAGGTCAGAGGTGACCTGGTTAGGTTCTGGCAGGACAGCAGTTTCTTGACTTGATTCAGGGAGGTCTGCCGTGACTTGACTTGACTCAGGGAGGCCTGCCGTGACTTGACTTGACTCAGGGAGGTCTGCCGTGACTTGACTTGACTCAGGGAGGCCTGCCGTGACTTGACCTGACTCAGGGAGGCCTGCCGTGACTTGACTTGACTTGTGAAGAACAGCGGTAACTTGACCTAGCTCGTGCAGTCCAGCTGTGACTTGACTTGGCTTGTAAAGGTCAGCTGTGGCTTGACTTGGCTCATGAAGGTCAGCTGTGGCTTGACTTGGCTCATGAAGGTCAGCTGTGGCTTGACTTGGGAATAACAGCAGCAACTTGACTTGGCTCATGAAGATCTGCCGTAACTTGGCTTGGCTCATGAAGATCTGCTGTAACTTGGCTTGGCTCAGGAACAACAGCTGTAACGTGACTTGACTCTGGAGCAACATGGCTTGACTCAGGAACCACGGCTGTGACTTTGCTTGACTTGAGGGCTACAGCTATAGCTTTACTTGACACAGGAGACACAGCTTTAACTTGACTTGACGCTGGAACAACAGCGGCAGCTTGACTTGACACTGGAACAGCAGCTGTAGCTTGACTTGACTCTGGAACAACAGCCGCGATCTGACTGGACTCGGAAACTTGACTTGACTCAGGAAACGCAGCTGTAACTTGACTGAACTCAGGAAACGCAGCTGCAACTTGACTTGACTTGGAAACTTGACTTGACTCAGGGGACGCAGCTGCAACTTGACTTGGAAACTTGACTTGACTCGGGAAACGAAGCTGTAACTTGACTTGGAAACTTGACTTGACTCGGGAAACACAGCTGTGACTTGACTTGGAAACTTGACTTGACTCGGGAAACACAGCTGTGACTTGGCTTGACTCGTGGGGCACAGCTGTGACTTGGCTTGACTCGTGGGGCACAGCTGTGACTTGGCTTGACTCGTGGGGCACAGCTGTGACTTGGCTTGACTCGTGGGGCACAGCTGTGACTTGGCTTGACTCATGGAAAGCAGTTGCATCTTGGCTTGGCTCATGGAGAACAACAGTTGTGTCTTGGTTCGTCTCATGGAGAACAACAGCTGTATCTTGGCTTGACTCATGGAGAACAGCTGTATCTTGGCTTGGCACAGAAAGTGTAGCCCTGACTTGACACCGGAGGACCAGGCATCACTTGACTTGATTTGGGTGTAGCAGACATGGCGAGATGAGATTTGGATGAGATGATTCTGACTTGATGAGGCTCAGACGGGGCAGCCGTTTTGTGAACAGGCTTGGTGATGGCGGCCATCTTGTGTACAGGCTTGGGGATGGCAGCCATCTTGTGAACAGGCTTGGGGATGGCGGCCATCTTGTGGACTGGCTCTGGGATGGCGGCCATCTTGTGGACTGGCTCTGGGATGGCGGCCATCTTGTGAGCTGGTTGTAGGAGGGCGGCCATGACAGGTGCAGACTCTGGATGGGCAGGCATGGCGTGAGCAGGCCCTGGAGCGGCAGGCATGGCGTGAGCAGGCCCTGGAGCGGCAGGCATGGCGTGAGCAGGCCCTGGAGCGGCAGGCATGGCGTGAGCAGGCCGTGGCTTGGCAGACGTGACGTGAGCAGGCGTGACGTGAGCAGGCTGTGGCTTGGCAGACGTGGTGTGGGCAGGCTGTGGCTTGGCAGACGTGACGTGGGCAGGCTTTGGCTTGACAGGCATGACGTGAACTGGTTGTGGTGTGGGGGTTACTGTAGGATTGCGGGGTCCCTCATCCGCAATCCCAACAGTAAAAGACGATCCCGCAAGTAATAACGCATAGTCAATATATTTTTCCAAAGTCCAGTGAATCTTACCTCCAGGGAGGCCAAAACGAATGGGGTGAGTCAGTCCTGCTCTGAAAATGTCCTTGAGTGCCACGTCGTTGAAGTCGACCAAGTGACATAATTGGCAAAAGTCCACAACATATTCCTCAATGGGCCGATTACCTTGGTGTAGACGGAGGAGACGTGATACCGGGTCCATGATGATCTGTGTTTGGAAGCCGCTGGATCTTTGGGAGGCGAGGATTCTGTAATGAGGACTCGTAGGAAGCGTATAAGATCCAAGTGCGAGCTTTTAATAAACAGATCGTAGTCAAACAGGCAGGGTCAATATCCAACAAACAGTGTGATGAAGACAAAACAATATCGTAGTCCATAAAACAGGCACAGTCCAAGAACCAGAGAGAGCAGTCCGAAAAGTAACAAATAAACAAGGCAAAGAACGATGGCAAAAACTAGACAGAACTATGGAGTGAAACAAAAGCAAAACTATGACAATAAAACAAAACCGTGGCAATGATGAAAACAGGGGAAAATGCTTGGTAGAGTCCGCAAGAGCAAAACAATACTTCGCAGCTTCCTGTTTAAAATGGCCTCCTTTTATTGCCACCAAACAGGAAGCTACCAATGAAGCGGCAGAGGGAGCAACAACAGTCAGTCAGTGGGTGAGGGCTCCCTCTGCTGGCGTGGCGTTACAGAGGCCATATAGGCTATGTTTCAGAATGCATCCTTGGCCCAAAGACTTCTGGCAGAATAGTCTAATGTGGAACAGAAATGCTGAAATGTTTAGCCTACATTAAGACACCTTCAAGCATTTGGACTGGCAATTGTTATTGAATTAGGTCTGGATTTCAAACCAAGAACTGTGGTTTTTGCATTAGTAAGATCAAAAATAAGTTTTGTTGAAATTTGTCTATACAATTCAAACAGTGGCGTTTCGCTTATTGTGCAATTGGGTTAACATCGCAAGTGAATGAAAGATGGATTTAGCCGAGCTGCAGCGAACCGAATGAAAAAGCGAAACATTTGCAAGGATTTAAGGTTGTAACCTAACTTAGGGCTAAGTCTAATCAACAAAGAGCAATAGGACAATATAGATAGCCTAATAATATAAACAATAATAGCAAAGGAATTAAGGACTTGTTTAACATCCAAAGGCGAATGTCTCCAGGGATAAGAGAACCTTTGGATAGATGTGTGATGCGGCATATCCGACCCCTCCTTCCCACTCCAAAATAAAAAAAACTCCTTCGCTTCACGTCAATGGCCTATTTTGATTCCAAAATGGTACATTTTGCCAAAAGGTGACTAGTTAGCAGTATGCGCTATGTTCTCTGCCATATGCCTCAGCTTGTAAACTCACTTGAGTGGTATGTCATAGTATCTGCCACTACAGTGATTTTCTTTGTAATGGTTTGAACTGATAAAACATTCAAGCAACATGTTTTTATGCTTTATAGGTGCGAGTCTGGAACTGAACCATGGCATGAAATTTAACTTATGGTATACTGAGAAATGCATTAAAAGATGATGAATAACACACTTACGTTTGCATCTTACACCGTGCCATCTGACAGATGTCAAAGGTGAATGGCATATCCTGCATTTGTCAATTCTCAACAATTCAAAAACCAGTTTATGAATTGTACACTAAAAAAAAAAAACACATGAAATTATATTAAATTATATCATGAATTTAAAAAAAAACCTTAGACTCATTTAGTTTCTACTTGTCCTCTATTCACCATTGATGGTCTTTTCCTTGCATACCTTGAGTTTGTCTGTGTCACACACACACATGGACAGATCAATTTTTACTTTTTTTTTTACTTTTCTACAAATCCTTCATGAGAGTTGAAAAGGGGGAAAGAAGTTACTTTTGAGATATAATAGCGAAGCATATCTATTTAATTCCAGTGACTTATTTTAAGATTGGCTAGCTGCTAGAGCATCACTCATGACACACACACAAGAGAAAGATATACTTCTACTTGGAACTCTTGTGACGATGGCAAAGAAGACAATTCCTCTAAATAATGAAGTAAACCTTCATCTGGCATTTAAAAAACACAACACATCTAGTTTCTGAACCTGTGTCCAAGCCAAATTTAGATGTACCCTGCTTAACTTCTATTACGCAGAAAAAAAAAAATGGCAACAGGGTTCTCTACCAATCAAAGGCATTGCTTAACACTAAAAGTTAAACTCCAAGACCAGGGTAAATCAACCTATATCCCCGTTGTTTGAAGACAGCGAGTGCTGTAAGTAGGAAGAAGAATGAGACAATTTTCTGCAATATAGACCACTAGCGAAACAGCGAGTAACTGATAGGGGAAGGAAACTGATCATTCTCTTCTTCCTAGCCACAGCACTACATAACCTATAACTGCAAGGAAATAGGTTGATTAACCCTAATCTATTTAAGTAAAGCAAAAGTAAAAACAATAAGAAGAAATGTAAGTAATTTTGTGAAAAAAGTTAAAGATCTGTCCGTGTGTGTGTGTGACACAGACAAACTCAAGGTATGCAAGGACACGGTCCTCTGGACATGTAATGACATCCATGCTCAAACACTGAGTCTTCCACTGTTGAAGTCCCAGTGTGTGGCACACTCAGAAAAACACACGCGTTGGGGGGACACCGTGGTTAGAAAAGACCATCTATGCTGAACAGAGGACATTTCCACCACAGCTGCAAGATGTTTACTAAAACACTGAAAATCACAGTACTTCTAACCATTGGTCCATTTCAAAAGAAAGGTAAATTCAAACTCACCTCACAAGCAGAGTCTGTGTTCAGCTTCAGCTGCATCAATGAGCTCTCCTCTATACTCCACCACAAACTCTCCTTGATTGAAAGCAGCTAAAGTGAAGATACCACGACCTGCAGACACAACCTTATTAGAGTCACAGAGGTAGCAGACTATCCACTGGATACAACTCAGCCTCGCAAATAATCATAATCAATTATTCCTATAAATCGCTGCTATGCAACCTTTCCCCCCTCCTTTCAATTCTACATGTAGAATAATAAATAAATGTCCAAGTGTAGAATAACAACAACAGAGAGACCCACTATTAACTAAAATATTATAAAAATACTATTAACAACTTTCATTTATATTGATGTTTGTACAATCAATAGTCATGGACTGAAATTCACTGGTCATAATATCCATTCAAGAACCGGTGACGTGTGAGCCCTCAGTCTAGCCTGCAGTGTGTCAAAGTCACTCACCTTTAACTGGATTAATATATTTGACTTCTAACATTGAATTCTTGTCTCTTCCTGCAAGAATGTGATTAATGGCATCCTGAAGGGGAGTAGTTCTCCGTGGCATGACAGAATTTGCTAAGAAAATTTAAAAAATGTAAACAACAACACATATTCACTACTTTTCATCTCAATAATAGCATGGATATTAACATAACATTTCCCTGCTGTCAGTATACCAGTATATTTTAAGTTCTGTGAGGGGACATACACAGACAAACAGATGGACACAAGGGTCTAATTTCAATACCCTAAAACATTAGCTCCCGGTTTCAAAGACAAGACTTAAGCTAGTCCCAGACTAAAATGCATGTCTGAGCTGTTTTTACTGAAAGCAACTTGCACTGACAGATCTTAAAATATGTCAGTGTCATTGTTTTGTCTCAAGATGCACACCAGTAATGTATTTTTCTAAGACACATTTATAAAAGCTACTTAGATGTCCTAATTGAACTAAGACCTACCCTGACGTAGTCTAAACCATGTCTGTGAAACCGGGCTTTAGATATCTTAGAAATGTAATACAACTATAAGATCTTCATGAACCAGGTCAAGTCACAGCTGATCTTCACGAGCCAAGTCAAGTTATGGCTGTTGTTCCAGAGGCAGGTCACGTCCCGTCTTACCGCCCAGAGTCAGGTCACATCCCGTCTGACCGCCCAGGGTCAGGTCACGTCCCGTTTGACGGCCCAGAATCAAGTCACGTCCCGTCTGACACCCCAGAGTCTCGGCATGTCTCGTCTGACACTCCAAAGTCACGGCCTGTCATGATGGCCGGTGTGCTGGATCCACCACTAGTGTCAGTGCAGGCTGCAAACATCCCAGTGGCAACAGCTCCTTTTAATCAAACCATTAAAGAGGTACTGCCACCCGCTGCAACTCTTCCCTTAATGGCGGTTGCCATTTGGTGTGTGTGGGCTGCACACTGTGCTCCTGAGGTCACATCTGTTCACAAGTATGCCCCTGAGGTCTCGTCTGATCACAGGTTTGCTCCAGAGGTCTCGTCTGACCGCGAGTCAGCTCCGGAGGCCTCTCCTGTCGGAGAAGCTGCGCCAATGCCTCCTGAGGTGTCAGCTTTTGCTGTAGAACCTCCTAAGGAGGTGGCGTTTACCTATGAACTCTCTGCTTCTCTCCTTGTTCTGTCTGCCTCCTCTTCCTGTGCTCTCCCCAGGTCCCAGTCCATGACGCGGGTGCCTGCTCCGCCCTGGAGAGCCCCTGCGCCTCCTGCTCTGCCCTGGAGGGCTCCAGTGGCTCCTCCTGCGCCTCCAGCTCCGCCCGCTCCGCCCTGGTGGGCTCCTGCCCTGCCGGTCCTGCCTCAGGCACCTAGTCCTCCGCATGGACCTGGTCCTCCAACCCTCACCCTGTCTTGCCCCTGCCCCACCGCTCCCCTGGACTGTTGGTCGGTTGGAGCGTCTGGAAGCCGCTCTTTGGGGGGGGGCTATGTCATAAATCTGGTCGGTGACCTTCGGTCCGCTCACCACCAGATGTCGCTCTTGCTCTGTCATTTCACACAGACTGTTACACTACACCCCGGACTACGTATCCTGTCTCCCGTCGCGCTGATTGCGTCCACACCTGTGGCCAATCAGGCGCCCTATTTAAGCCCCGGACTTTCCCTCTGTAGGTCACCGAGTATTGTGGAGTTGTAAATGTGGAGTACTGTGTTGGTTGCGTTTAACGCTCTCCTAGTGCTAGCACCGTTACAGAGTCGTCCCCTAGTTTCTGAGTTTCCTAGTTCCTGAGTTTCCTATTTTCCTAGTTTCTGAGTTTCCTGAGTTTCCTTAGTTTAGCGTTCTCGCCTGGCCATCTCGTTTCATCTGTCTTGCCACCTAACTCTTGGACTTCTTGCTCGTTGTACGGATTATCCCTCTGCCTCGCGTTATGGATTATGTTTGCTGCTGATCGACCCACGCCTCCTTCACGGACTACTCTTGCGCCTCATCCCTATGTACCTGTTTGTTGTTGTTCTGACCCTGCCTGCTTGACCATGTATTTGTCTCGTCCAGTAAATAAAAGCTTGCGTATGGATCCCCTCGCCTCTCGTCTCCCTCTCCACGTTACAAACACAAAGATAAATGGGTCAAAAGTTACTTTGAAAACAAGCCAGAGATATAACAAGTTTAAAATTCTAGAATTTAAAAGAATGAAATGTGGGTAAATAACTTAAGGATAAGAGGGAATCCCAGAAGAAAATTCATTTATTTTTACATTTGTTTATTTGGTTGTTTCTTTGCTGATTGACAATCAGATCTTGTCATTCCACTGATTTTTATTTCTGTTGTTGTGTTTTTCCTGGAAAGAGAAACAATTCATTAACACATTTATTCTTTTCTTCATATAAATTTCTCCTTATAAGTGAAACTTACCTGTGTCGTCTGTCTGTCTGTTTAGTCAGTCTCATTGCTGCCAAACCATTGAGAAGTTATAAGCGCTAAAACATTGCAGGTAGATGCTGGTCATGCTTGTTCTAACCCATTTCTACATGAGGGCAAAATGATAAGAAATAATGTTAACCCACTGTGAATATATGGGTGATGAGGGGAAAAAAAAAAAAAAAAAACATATCATAATTGGGACGTAATCACATGGCTGTTTTATTGAGGATCTGCTGGCCTGACAGGATTCACACTGCGTTACCTTGTCAAAACATTACAGCATTGTAAATTATTAGTCAGTGTCCATCATGTATTTGTATGGCAAGGTCAGTAAGATAGAAAATGTTTTTACCAAGTTTCAATGTCCTTTGACATGCCAGGCCAATAAACACCTTGCACATATTGCATTTAGTGTTGTGGGTTTTTTTGTTTTTTTTGTTTACCTATGTGAGCTCCAAGACTGGAGCTCCAAAAATCTGGTTTGCCTCTTTTGTCCCACACACCACTTTGGTTTGAACAGCATGAGTTGTGCCTTTGTGATGAACAGTACAATTCACCATCTATAAAAAAAGAAAAGAATTCCATATGACAAGTTTGTATGTGTGTGAACAAGTTTTAACTTATTCAATTTTCACAATTTTCTCCCATCAAAATTAAAGTTTGAAATTTCACATAACATTAGGTTTAATGTTATATAATATGCTCACATTAAAGAGAAAACCATGTAGGCTATTACCATAATGTGTAGTAGGCCTAACTATATGTTGTAATGTCCACAGATGTAGGACACTCAGGGGTAACACTTTACAATAATGTTCCATTTGGTAGCGGTCACAAATCCTGTCCATGGTCTTCAGTCTGCTCGCCACCAGAGGTCGCCTTGCCATTTTATTGACATTCTACAGCCAATCACACACATCATACATACAAGGTCCCAACTATCATTCAGCGCCGAGTATTGTCTAGCGTTTAACACTCCTAGTGTTAGCTACATTACGGAGCTCCTCCGAGTATTTCCTAGTTTTCCTGGTCTAGTTTAGTCTTGTTCCTATTCTGGTTCTCCGGGTATTGTATAGTGTGTTGCAGTAACAATTGTTATTTTTGTCATAAATAACAAAGTTCATAAATCCTTCAGCATTGGGATCCAGGTTTCCCTTTTTCTAAATGTTTTGAAATGAGTATGCCCTCCATTGAAAACTGACTGCACTAATTTAACTTGACTCACACATTCCCTTACAGATTTGTCTGCATCCCATTCCATGTCTATTTGCAACAGTATGTTGTTGTTATATATATTTTTTTAAGTATGTGTAAAAAAAAATCCAAGTTAATTAGCAGGCATTTAATGATGATGATGATGATGATAATATTATTATTATTATTATTATTATTATTAATAATAATAATAATAATAATAAAAAAGACTAAATTATTAAAATATGAAGACTGCACTGTTTTTTGCAGAATAAAATTTGTTTATTCTTGTTTCCTGTGCAGTACACATAACTGTCTACTGCACGTATAGTACTGTACATATTTTACACGATATAGTTACTCAAAAGCACTTTAGACAGACAAGCAATAAGAACATACTGAGTGTAAATCACAATATAAAAAGTCCTAAAATCGGTGAAACTCTCAGATTACTTTTTTTTTTTTTTAACACTTTCTTAAATTTTCAGTGTCATCATGAGGTAAAAGAACAAACATGAGATAACTTTTTTTAATTATTATTTGAATTCCCCTAATATGTTGACCCAGAAACAAAATTTTAATCCAAAAATTTAATTTTGACCACATCCCTACACCTAAACCTAACCTTTCCCATGAGTAATCCCTAAAATCAGAAATTATAGATGAATGACATTGATATACAAGCACCAAACACTGATTGACAACCTTAAACTTCACAAAAATTATAACCATTTTTTTTTTTTTTTTTTAAATCTGATTGGTTAATCACAATTTTTGTTCCAGGGTCAACAAAGATGTTGATCCAAGAACATGTCGTACTTGGTAAAATCAGGTTCTGCGTACAACCATGGCTGGAAAAAGGAATCAAGGTGCTGGTGTTTATCTACTGGCTGACCCATGCAGCATCATACACTGGCTTTTGGGGTAGCCGTGGCCTAATGGTTAGGGAGTCGGGCTTGTAACTTGCGGGTTCAAGTCCCAGGTCCGGCGGGGACTGAAGGTGGGAGGAGTGAATAACCAGTGCTCTCTCCACCCTCAATATGGCTGCCCACTGCTCCGGGTGTGTGTTCACATTTTGTGTGTGCGTGTGCACCTGGTATTTATCACGTTATGGGGACCAAATGTCCCCACAAGGATAGTAATACCAGTAAATTTTGACCTTGTGGGGACATTTGTGAGGTCCCCATGAGGAAACAAGCTTATAAATCATGCAGAATTAGTTTTTTTGAGAAAGTAAAAGTGTGCACAGTCTCCTGTGAGGGCTAGATTTAGGTGTAGGGTAGGTGTAGGGCGATAGAAAATAGGGTTTGTACAGTATAAAAACCATTACGCCTATGGAATGTCCCCATCAAACATGTAAACACAACGTGTGTGTGTGTGTGTGTGTGTGTGTGTGTGCATGTATATGTTCACTACTCACTACTGTGTGTATGCACTTGGATGGGTTAAATGCAGAGCACAAATTCCTTTCCTTTTTTTCCTTTTTGACATCCCAAAGTTCTCTGTGCACAGAATATTGTTAAGAGACCTTTTGGGGATGCTTAAATCATACTGACTCTCCATTTTCTTCAAGGCTCTGGAAGTCAGCCCTGCCTTTGTGCAAGGTGTTGTTTCATGCTGTGTGGTGCTCCGGAACCTCTGTTTGCTGAATTTTATTAAGAATAAAGGTGTTTTCAATAATTCAAGATCACTCAGTTAATTCCCAGACACATACATCTGCAAGATTTCTGTTAAATATCTGCTGTGTACAAACATCTGGCAGATGTCTGTGAGATGTCAGTTTTACATACATTCTAAATCATAAACATCTTAAAGACATCTAATAGATGTCTATTTGACGTTTTATAGAAAACGTCCTATAGACGTATTGCAGATGAGCGAATCTTCAAGATGTAAATACAGTTGTTAAATAGACGTCTCCGTGATGTACACTATATTGCCAAAAGTCTTCGCTCACCCATCCAAATAATCGGAATCAGGTGTTCCAATCACTTCCATGGCCACAGATGTATAAAATCAAGCACCTAGGCATGCAGACTGTTTTTACAAACATTTGTGAAAGAATGGGTTGCTCTCAGGACATCGGTAAATTTCAGTGTGGAACTGTGATAGGATGCCACCTATGCAAGTCCAGTTGTGAAATTTTCTCGCTCCTAAATATTCCACAGTCAACTGTCAGCTGTATTATAAGTACATGGAAGCGTTTGGGAACGACAGCAACTCAGCCACGAAGTGGTAGGCCAAGTAAACTGATGGAGCGGGGTCAGCGGATGCTGAGGCGCATAGTGCGAAGAGGTCACCAACTTTCTGCAGAGTCAATCGCTACAGACCTCCAAACTTCATGTGGCCTTCAGATTAGCTCAAGAACAGTGCGCAGAGAGCTTCATGGAATGGGTTTCCATGGCCGAGCAGCTGCATCCAAGCCATACATCACCAAGTGCAATGCAAAGCATTGGATGCAGTGGTGTAAAGAACGCCGCCACTGGACTCTAGAGCAGTGTAGACGCGTTCTCTGGAGTGACGAATTACACTTCTCCATCTGGCAATCTGATGGATGAGTCTGGGTTTGGCAGTTGCCAGGAGAACGGTACTTGTCTGACTGCATTGTGCCAAGTGTAAAGTTTGGTGGAGGGGGGATTATGGTGTGGGGTTGTTTTTCAGGAGCTGGGCTTCTTAGTTCCAGTGAAAGGAACTCTGAATGCTTCAGCATACCAAGACATTTAGGACAATTCCATGCTCCCAACTTTGTGGGAACAGTTTGGAGCTGGCCCCTTCCTCTTCCAACATGACTGTGCACCAGTGCACAAAGCAAGGTCCATAAAGACATAGATGACAGAGTCTGGTGTGGATGAACTTGACTGGCCTGCACAGAGTCCTGACCTCAACCCGACAGAACACCTTTGGGATGAATTAGAGCAGAGAGTGAGAGCCAGTCCTTCTCGTCCAACATCAGTGTGTGACCTCACAAATGCGCTTCTGGAAGAATGGTCAAAAATTCCCATAAACGCACTCCTAAACCTTGTGGACAGCCTTCCCAGAAGAGTTGAAGCTGTTATAGCTGCAAAGGGTGGATCGACGTCATATTGGACCCTATGGATTAGGAATGGGATGTCACTTAAATTCATATGCGAGTCAAGGCAGGTGAGCGAATACTTTTGGCAATATAGTGTATGTGTGCTATCAGGGTTACTATCATTATCTTCTTATAACTTCTATAACTGAACTGCTTCAGTGTTACTTTTTACTTTTCATAGACTGGACCCATATAGACACCAAACACTGAGGATTTTGCGGTGTGGGTCTTGAATATTCTTGCAGGGTCTGGTCTTCTCTGTACCTCTGGTCTTGAATGATCGTGGTCCTGGAGGTTCTAGATATGACAACACCACTGGTCTTGATCTGGGTTTTGGAGGGTCTGGTTTTGTCAGCACTGGGTTGGCTTTGGCTCTTATAAGCTAATAAACTGTCAAATTTAACAGCTGGGAAAAAAACTAAAACTAATTCCTTGAATCATCAAAACATAAAGAAACCCCAAATTTTCTTCATGTCTTCTGCCACAGCTATTCTCTTGCTTTCAAGGTAGTCTGGAGACTTCCCTTTAGGAAAATCTGTTAAAAGTTGATGTCATAAAATTTTGGTTGAAGTGTCTCGCTCCCAGTTGATGTGTCTGTTGACCTCTTGAGATGCCTTGGAAATCGAGCAATGCAGTACTTTTAATGGAGGTTACCCATCTTAAAAGTAAGGCTAAATTTCCAGTAGTACCATTCATGTGAACAGCCTGGATCTTTTAAACAGGATGCTTTTCAACAAGGGCTTTGGCAACGTCCTCAATTAGATTTTGATGTTGGATCTACACTGTACTCGGTACTACTTATTACTCTGTCAAATATGTTGCTCATTATAGAAGCAGTAATGTTAGGAACCATTTTTTTTAGACAAGTCTAATTTCCTTTTCTGAGATTAAGTTCAACATAATAAGAGAAAGAGGGTATGATAAAATGGTCAGGCCAGTGCTTAAAACGAGGGGTTTATAGATTATATACAAAGGATGCCGACAACCTAATGGCTGTGTCAGAAAAGCTTCTGTCATTGAGGATACAGAGGGGGCATATTGGGTGGTGCCTTTAGTATTTAGAGTTGGTCTTTCTATTTCTAGCTTTGACATGTCAGACAAGTTGCAAAGTTCATTTTTGAACTCTGTATCTTGAAACTGGATGGCAGTATCACCCTCTGGATCTGCTATCTCCAAACCTGCTCCTGGAGAGCTAACATACAAACCTCAGTTCCATCCCCAATCAAACACCTAAACCAGCAATTCAAGGTGTTCAGGGTTGGTTGATAATTACAGTCAGGTTTGTTTGAGAAGGATTAGAACAGAGTCTTTAATTCATCCACTGTTCTAAAGAACTTAAGAAATTTAAGTTACTAAAACTGCTGCTGCAAAGTCTGTATTGACAAGCCTGTGTAACATTAATCTAGCTCAGAGATGGACAACTTCGGTCCTGGAGGGCCACTGTGCTGCAGAGTTTAGCTCCAACCCTAATCAAACACACCTGAACAAGCTAGTCAATGTTGAATCACTAGAAAGCTACAGGCATGTTTGATTAGGGTTGGAGCTTGACTATGCAGGACAGTGGCCCTCCAGGGCCGAAGTTGCACGTCCCTGATTTAGTTTGTCACTTCAACACTTAAAGAGCAATATTACAAGATGTTATATTGGTCTCGGGTGTCTCCAGAATGTGTCTGTGAAGTTTCAGCTCAAATACCCCACAGGTAAATTACTAAAACATGTGGAAAATGTCACGTTTATGTCTAGAAAGAGCTATTTTGGTGTGAATCACTTTTAGTGCAAATGAACTGCATATTCTTGCCGCATCTTCAGAAGAGGATGTTGCATACATTTTTGCCAGATTGGATGGGTTCCCGCCCAATTGGGTAGTTTTAAATTTGGGCTGGTTTGGGGTCAGTTTGGCAGTTTTCGAACATCACCTAAACTGTATAGGCTAATCGGTTAACAAACAAACCCAAGTGTGCATGTACTGCATCCATTGAGTCATCACAACATTGTGTAACACACATGCACAATTCAAAGACAATTGGTCCTGATGTTGATGTCTACAGCCACACTTATAACCAGTCACTAGGGATCAGCAGACAGACTTCATGATTCATGAGTGACGTTTTTTTTAGCACGATGACAGATCAGATTTTGAATGTATAAATGAATAAATAACTGTATATTCAAGTGATCACAATGCCCATATAAGTTACAAGGTAAAGAGTTTGAAGAGTTGACTGAACTCTTAAACCGTGAATTACACTTGTGGACTGAGATAACATGAAGGCTCTAATCAAAATAAGAAATAAATGTCTGGATTTATACGATCTTGTCTTTTATCTTTTAAATGGTTCAAACTAATACTATATCCTTGAAAGCTGCTGGACTTGATTAGTTTTGACTGTGCAAAGTTCTGTATTATTGTTACGGAGCAAGTGAGACTTGATACGTGTGGATCCATATACAAAGCTTTATTTAGAGACAGGCAGGGTCAAACATCAGCAAACAGGTATAAAACAGGCAAGACAGAGAGCAAGCCAGGGACAGGTGTGGGTCAAACGATGATGAACGTAATCCAGGGGGGAAAGGCAAATGGGTGTTCCAACAGACAGATAATAGTCCAGACATGGCGCAAACAGAGTATGAAATGGCAAGACAAAGGGATAATCCAAGACTGGCGGCTAATCAGGAAACAATGTGACTAGACAGTACTAGAGCTAGAGACTAACAACTAGACAAAACTAGGACAGGGAATAGGCTCTGTAATGTGCCATCACCAGGAGAGCGATTAAACACAACACTGGTATTGAATGGTAGTTCGAGACTGATCTTTATAGTGTGTGTGATTGGCTGCAGCTGTGTCAATTTTGTTCAGTTTTGGACAATTTTGTTCTATCTACTTCATGAAAGACTTTGTATAGTTCTGTGTGAAGTTAAAGTGTGACACGAAGGTAAGTGCATTATTATTGTTGTTGTTGTTAATTTGTTTATTGTTGGATTATCATACTGTATGTATCAAGGAATGACACCGTTTTTAGTGTCATGGTGTGTGCATTAACAAGTGTGAAATACCTGCTAATTATGTTGCTTTTCCGATCACTCAATTGGCTTATTGTGACTGTTTTTTTTTTTTTATTTGTTTTTTTTTTGAGGGTATTGGTTAATTTTGGTTAATTTCTGTTTTGGCAGTGTCTGCTTGCATAGGCTATTTAAATCTTATTTTGTAATTCTTTTTAATGTATTTGCCCTTATTTGATCCATTTACCTAGGATATTATATTAAGGATATAGTGTTAGTTCTGGTAGGTTACGTGAGTCAAGCTTGCATCTGAATGCGAGAGAACTGGTGTTCATCCGTACATGTATTAACCATAGTCAGACACAGATGAAGCATAGACTCCAGCAGAAGAAACACCTATCAGAATGAACCAGGACATCTCAGAATGGCTATCTGATACATTTGTGTACTAGTAGAGTTTTCCCCGCCCATTTGCAATTATGGATGAGCAACACATACACGCTATGCAAATTTGCTATGCACTTTAACAAAACGACACACACAAACAGGGTTAAAACCCGGTTAAGTCTGAAGTGAAATGATTTAAGCAGACATAATAGAATGGCAGTGGCTATTAGTGTAAAATGCTGTTTACAATAAGTGTTAGTAGAAGGTAGATGCAGCAAGATTCTACATATTGGTAAAATGCTATTTGTGAAAAGTGTAATATTGCACTTAACCACCTACTTAGTCAGTAAAATAAAGATGTAGGATCACTTAGTGTAAGTTACAGTAGTGTCAATGCTGTAGTGCTTCAGAGGACATACTTTACATATAACAGTGTTAGGATTATATTATTTGTTTCAAATGTAAATAAAACATTACATAATTAAAATTACATTTTGATAGAAACAGACATGACACAGTATAAAACAGACATAAATTTATGTTTTGCTATTTATTGTTTTTGCATGCCAGTGTTTTTTTTTCTGCCAGGAGAAGTTTCACCTTCACACTTGCTGTTGAAAGTGAAGATTTGTTGTTTCTTAGGCCTTCTTTGACAACTCTTTACTGGGGTAATTATGTGCATTATGTTTTAAAGTGAGTGCCGCATAAGTTGAAATTTTGTTGAAATTGTGTCCTAAATTCTCATAAATTCTCAATGGGGTTCAGGTCAGGCATGTTGGCTGGCCAATAAAGCACAGTAATATTATGGCCAGTAAACCACTTAGAAATGGTTTTTGCACTGTGGGCAGGTGCTAAAGTCCTGCTGGAAAAGAAAATCAGCATCTCCATAAAGCTTGTCAGCAGATGGAAGCATAAAGTGCTCCAAAGTCTCCTGGTAGACGGCAGCATAGACTTTGCACTTGATACAACACAATGGACCAACACCAGCAGACGTCACGGCACCCCAAATCATTACTGACTTCAGAAACTTCACACTGGACTTCAAGCGGCTTGGATTCTGTGCCTCTCCAGTCTTCCTCCAGACTCTGGGACCTTGATTACAACATGAAATGCTAAATTTACTTTTATCTGAAAAGAGGACTTTGGACCACTGAGCAGCAGTCCAGTTAATTTTCTCCTTAGCCCAGGTAGGATGCTTCTGACGTTGTTTCTGTTTAGAAGTGGCTTGGTAGTCTTTTTCTTGAAGACGTCTGAGTGTGATGACACTTGATGCGCTAACTCCAGCTTCATTCTACTCCTTGTGAAGTGTTTGAATCTACTTTACTTGACAGTATTCTCAAGCTTGCAGTCATCCCTGTTGCTTGTGCACCTTTTCCTACACAATTTCTTCCTTCCAGTCAACTTTGCATTTAATATGCTTTGATACAGCACTCTGTAAACAGCCACCCCATTCAGTAAAGACCTTCTGTGACTTACTCTCTTTTTGGAGGGTGTCAGTGATTGTCTCCTGGAAAATTGCCAAGTCAGCAGTCTTCCCCATTATTGTGGTTTCAAAGAACAAGAGATACCCTGAATTTATACTGTTGGGATGGACATTTAATGAAACTCAAATGTAAATATTCTAATATTTTGAGATGTTGGATTTTTTTACTTTCATGAGCTGTAAGCTGTAATCATCAAAATTAAAACAAAACGTTTGAAATGTTTTACTTCACAAGTAATGAATCTAGAATATATGAAAGTGTCTTTTTTTTAAAAATAAGTTACAAATAAAAAATGAACATGATATTTTATTTTTTTGAGATGCACTTGTACATGGGCGACATTAGGGGGGGGCAAGGGGGGGCCGTTGCCGCCCCAGATGGTTAGTCCCCGTTGTCAGCCACACTGCAAATGGAGCGGTTTGCCATGCCCAGGCCCGGTTGTATGGAGGTACTAGACGGTGCTAAATGCCCTCAAACGAAAGCAAAAACAACTGAAGATCTGGCAAAATAGCCAGACTCATTGTGTAGTTTAGAGAGCTTCACTGATTATAACAGCACTTGTGAGATTGCGATGAACTGAGATGAGTGACGCTTTTATACGTGATAATAAAGTGAGCACACTTTCTAGGCTATAATCCGTTCAGAATTTGTATGAAAGGTTCATTTTACATGGTGCAATGTTTCGGGATGACATCTGCATATTTATGCTGGATTCGTTCTTCGCCCAGCCCTTGTCCGACAGCTAGCAGAATTCTCGGCCCGAGTCCGACCCAAGCCCTCTTCTCCCAAAACAGCTTATACTACTGTTTCAGCTATTAAAATAGTCCAGTTTTGTATGCAATGGCAAAGTGATTATATTTCGTTTTTTTATCAAGTTAATTTAAACGTTTTGAAGCATTTTTGAAGCAAGTTTTTGTTTTTTAAAGTAACGACAAAGCGGCCAGCGGAAGACTGATCATACTCGGTTTGATCAATTTTGCCTTCTGAAATCATCACGACTTGCCTAAAAAAAAATCTATAGATCTAAAACAGTTGAAGTATAAATCAATGTTAGTTTAAACGTAAACCTAGATAGATGTGTGCTATTAGGCGCATATCCAATCATTTGTGTGGAAGCTAAAGCCGCTTTAGCAGAACTTGGAGGCGCCAGCGCGATCACTTGCATTTTTTGAACTACTTTACTTCTAAGATCGATACAATTAGAGACAAAATTGTCACTATGCAGCCGTCAATTACAGTGTCGCATCAGATAGTGCGCTATAGATCTCCTGGGGAACAATTCAACTCATTCTCTACTATAGGTCAGGAAGGATTGTATAAACTTGTTAAATCATCTAAACCAACAACTTGTATGCTAGACCCTATTCCATCTAGGCTACTAAAAGACTTGCTTCCAGATCTCATAGATCCTCTGCTAAAGTGCAGTATGGAGTACCACAAGGCTCAGTACTAGGGCCATTACTCTTTACACTTTACATGTTACCCTTGGGTGATATCATCAGGAAATATGGTGTTAGCTTTCACTGCTACGCTGATGATACCCAGCTCTATATTTCTTCGCGGCCCGGCGAAACGTACCAATTTGAAAAACTAATGGATTGTGTAGTTGAGTTAAAAAATTGGATGACAAGTAATTTCTTACTGCTAAATTCTGAAAAAACAGAGGTGTTAATTATTGGGCCTAAAACCTCAGCGTGTAATAACCTACAACACTGTCTAATACTTGATGGCTGTTCTGTCAATTCTTCGTCATCAGTTAGGAACCTAGGTGTGCTATTTGATGGTAATCTTTCCTTTGAAAACCACATTTCTAGTATTTGCAAAACTGCATTTTTCCATCTCAAAATATATATAAACTACGACCTATGCTATCAATGTCAAATGCTGAAACATTAATTCATGCATTTATGACCTCATGGTTAGATTATTGTAATGCTTTATTGGGTGGTTGTTCTGCTTGCTTAATAAACAAACTCCAGCTGGTCCAAAATGCAGCAGCTAGAGTTCTTACTAGAACCAAAAAGTATGATCATATTAGCCCGGTTCTGTCTACACTGCACTGGCTCCCTATTAAACATAGTATAGATTTTAAAATCTTGCTAATTACTTACAAAGCCCCGAATGGTTTAGCTCCTCAGTACCTGAGCGAGCTCCTATCACATTATAGTCCCTCATGTCCGCTGCGTTCTCAAAACTCTGGCAATTTGATAATACCGAGAATATCGAAATCAACCGCGGGCGGGAGATCATTTTCTTATCTAGCGTCCAAACTCTGAAACAATCTACCCTACAATGTTCGGGACGCAGACACTAAGTCAGTTTAAATCTAGATTAAAGACCCATCTCTTTAACCTTGCTTACACATAACAAATCAACATATTCTTATAATTCAAATCCGTTAAAGAATTGTTAGGCTGCACTAATTAGGTCAACCGGAACCGGGAACACCTCCCATAACACCCGATGTACTCAGTGCATCGTCAGAAGAATGGCATCTACGCTAATATTAGTCTGTTTCTCTCTTATTCCGAGGTCACATTAACCACCAGATCCAGTCCGTATCCAGATCAGATGGTCACTGCAGTCCCCCGGATCCAGTCCGAACCCAGCCCAGACGGTGGATCAGCACCTAGAGACAACCTCTACAGCCCTGAATGTCAGCGGAGTCCACATCAACTAGATGAGCCCCAGAGACGGATCCACAGTGAAGACCACGTCACCTAGACGGCTGTCGGCACAAGACCACGGGAACTTTGGCCAGAGGAGAACTGGCCCCCCCGACTGAGCCTGGTTTCTCCCAAGGTTTTTTTCTCCATTTGTCACCAATGGAGTTTTGGTTCCTTGCCGCTGTCACCTCTGGCTTGCTTAGTTGGGGACACTTTCTCTTAACACAATATTGCATTTTATTTTATTGTTTTTGATTAACTACCTTTACCTAAAAAGTGAGTGTTTACTGTTGCCTTTGGCATTGTTGATGTACTGTTTCCTATTTAATACTGTACAGCCGCCTTGTCACAATTCTGTATTGTTAAAGGCGGTATATAAATAAAGGTGACTTGACTTGACTTGACTTTTTTTTTCAGTGGCAACCATTTTAAATATTCTGTCATTTTTGCTGATAAAAGTAAGAATAATACATTATTCCAAACTGTAAAGGGTCTACTTTTATTTGTGTGCACTCACAATATCAACAAAATGTTGCAAATGGTGCTTCTAACATAAAGAAAACAAACATGATGCGCTGTCTGTGGTCTCAACACGCTTCACAAAAATGAACCGAAACTCATCGAATACATACCTCACAGACATGATACATATATCTATATATAAAGCTTTAAATT
This sequence comes from Labeo rohita, assembly GCF_022985175.1. NCBI lineage: Eukaryota > Metazoa > Chordata > Actinopteri > Cypriniformes > Cyprinidae > Labeo > Labeo rohita. Next base: position 1,322,952 of record NW_026129368.1, on the reverse strand, counting down.
ATAACTTAACGAAATGAAGCAAATCGAAAACAAAAACTATTTCATTATGTAATTTTTAAGGATGCATCCAAAGAGGAGATGGCGAGTCAGGATCGGCAACTTCTTCCTTGCAACACTGACTCAGAAAACACTAGTTTATTAATGAATAATTCAAAAATCTCCTTACTATTTCCCCCCCGACACATTTATGGTAATAACTGTTGCCGGTGCTTTGTGGCAAGCTTTAGCCTATATTGCGTGCGCTTAAACGCGGAACTGTTCCAGCTGCGCTGAAGGCGCGCTCACCTCTGCTGCTGACGGAGACACTAAACACCTTCCGCGCCGGTATCGAAAGTGAAAGCAAAAGTGACGTCTCATGTTGTTTCCACCAGCGCGGATATTTTTTTTTCATCGCCATATTTGGTGGATGTCTAAAATATAAAAATAAGAAGAAGCCTAAAACAGGGCCGAAGCCCGTCCCGCGTCAGGGTAAAGTTCAGGAATGAATAATATGCGATTTATGACAAAATAGTCCCACAACTGATCGTTCATTTTTTCTTAACTTGTTCCACCTAGTAACAAAACGGATACATTTCACGTGACACGGGAAAAAGACAGGGAAAATCAGAAAAACAGCGTGCACATTTGGTTAAAAATGAAAGGCTGTCAACTGAAACTTATAACGGGAAGCATCGCCAGATTCAAGAGTCAAATGCTTGTCCACAGTTTATTAACGTTGGCAACCTCTTCACGTTATTCTTGACTGCGCTGTATTGACTGCTTTGGTGCGTTGCAATAGGGTAGGGGATTGTTTTGATGCTTATCCGAATTTTTTTTCTTGCCCCCCCCCTGACTCAAGAGTCAGATGTCGCCCATGCACCTGTATATGTGAAATTGTAGTACAGAATAACAGTAATGAGCAAAATAGTTGGAGAAAGCATGTGCTTACACACCTGAAATGCAGATATTTTGTGATGTTCTTGAGCCATCGTGCATTCACATGTCCTACAAAGTAACCACAAAAAAACAAACAAAAAAACCCCCGCACAATTTATAATTGATTCTGCATTTTCATTTTACTTTCAAATGCATGAGTACCATATTCAAGTTATGTTTAATGCTTTCAAAAAATTGGTCATAGTTGCCAGCTATTCTGCAGCACCAGAAGTGATTGCAGATGTTTTTACTCTACTGCAATATGATGGAGCACCCCTTCTGCTGACTTGCCTTAAAATAAACAAAAAAAAAAGGAGAGAGCAGGCAGACACATAAAACCCGAGTTTACCAAAATTAATTTTTGTTAAATGTCTCATTACTTGCTGTGAGTATTCGTTTTGAAAGGTTTTTTGGCACCATGCTACACATCAAGGTATTTTTCAACTGTCCCTTGTCTGGATGAAAAATAATAAATGCTTTGCATTTTAAAAACATGTGTGCCTAAATAAAAATCAGTCAATTTACTTTATTGTCATTGTACATGGTACAACGAAATTCTGCCTGGCAGGTCTCAGTTACAAACTTTACAAACACCAACTTAATCAACCAACAATAAATAACAAACCACATTTACAACAAAATAAAGTGCAAAATTATTTAATTAGCTTGAGGGTGAGTGCAAAGGGTGTAATAAAGGTCACAGCTCTATATCCACAGTCTCTTTAAACTCCCTAGTCAGTGCATTTAAAACAGTCCTGTCGCGATTTTAGCTCAAAGGGAAATGTAAATAAATAAATACAATTAATTATGATTAATTACAATTATTTATATCAGCTGCCAGTAGTAACTGCAGCAGAATAATTTTCCATCAGCTAATCTGTTCGCCCAACGAACATTCAGTATACTTTTTATATCAACTCTAAGAAATGATATTTTCTTGGCCACAGAAAATAACTTTCTTAAAGTACCACTGCATTAGAGCATGTAGCTCGAATCGGAATCGTAAAGGGACATTAATTTACAAGGCAGAATCAGAATCAAAACTAATGTAATTTGTGCACAATAGTTTATTAACGAAGGACTAACACATAACTAATCTAAACAAACAAACAAACAAACAAACAAACATGAAATCACTCATACATGGGGGAATGGTCAGTGAGAAGCACTTAGAGAGAGACAAGGAAATTAAGCTATGAAAAGAGTCAGTTAACCACCTGAGCAAAACCATCAGTGCTGTCTACAGCTTATACTAAACCTCTGTTTTGTTTAGTTAAATGTACAATGCTTGCATTGCCTTGGTCATTGAACAAGTGTCCGAATGCAGTCTCGGGCGAAAGTCTTGATGGTTGGAGCAGTGGTTTTGGAATTGTGATCACGTTCTTCCGGGTCTGAAGAGTGATGAACTCCAACAATATTCTGACTCGATGGTGTCTTCCCATGTGAAAAGTGAAGAAGAACCAAGAGCTGAGAGGGACCCAGCTGAAGTCCTGTGATCTTTGGGGAATGGAAAGACAAGGCCTGGTGCGTGCTTAGGGAAGTCCTCAAGAGTTCTAGCTCGTCTTCTTAGGTGCTAAAAGAACCTCTGGCTGACTGAAGCGAGTCATGAAGATGAATTCCAGGGTTGAGTGGAAATGTCTGGCTCTTTGTGGTCGAGAGCCACAACTCTGTATGTTGGGGCCTGTCGGGCCCGCCGGGCACGCCCTGTGCCGGCTCAGTCTCCCCGTGGGTTCCTCCGCACGGGCAGCAATCGGATGGTGTTGCAGACGAGTGAAGAGAGAGGGAAGAGGGAGGCGATCAATCGTTTGATGCCTTTAAGCTCTCTGGAGGCTGCGCCTCCTGGAGGTCCACGAACCAATGGTAACTTTGACCTTTGGAGGGAAAGTTTACGACTCTTTGTCTGTGAGCATGGTGTTTTGCATATGTAATTCGATTGGGTGTTGATGCAAACTACTAAGGTTTCTTAAAACACTAATATGTTGCATAGGTATCAACATCTAATTTACACCATCTTTTAGATCATCAAAATACAAATTCAAAGAGACCAAACATGGCATAGGTGGGTTATATGACTAGTCATCTATTATAACGCATGCATAAAACAGTAGAAAGACAAATACAAATACAACAGACAAAATTAAAATACAATGCAGTAATACTGTACACAATGACCTGTGCTATGTGTGATAGGAAGGTCAAAGAAAGGTTTGTCTGTGAATGAATGGGAAGGAGTCTATTTCTATAGGCATTGTGTTTTTCCTATGGGCAAATGTGCATTCCTCTGGGCAATAAAACCTCTTATCAGATCGTCGTCCTGACAACTGAGCCCTTTTGGGGTGTTAGTTGCTTTGGGGGTTGTCTCCAGAGCTCCAGCATATAGCTGGTTTGTTGGGTTTAAAGACTATTTGTTAAATGTAACAATTAATGTACGTCTGATTGGTCCAGATGCTACAGTCCTGAAGCGCTGAGATGGCCTCCACACTCCAAACGGTTTTAACAGTTGGTCTTGATCACCAGATAAGAGGTCTGTAGGCCGGTTTCTTTTCCAGAGAGATGTTGTCCGACATGCCAAGATGCGGAGGTGCTGCAGCTTTAAATGCCCCTGGGATGTTTGTAAAGACTTGATCCACAACATTATTGTCCCTGGTCAGGAAGTGGATGCACATAAAAAATTTAAGAAACACAGCTTTCAGTTCTACATGATTGAATAGTCTCCTGCTACAATCACAACTCACTCTGGATGTGCATTTTAGCTGGCCATTTACAGTGCTGTGCAACAAAAATGGCATAAAACAGAATTGTACTCCAGTAATACATTTACATGTTTTGGTGCGTTTATGCAGCATTGTTAGCTGTACAGTACGTATTATAGTACTTACTGAAAAGGGCTGAGATTTCTGTCAGCTTGACCTCGCATTGTAGGGTATGAAATGTTCTGAGGAAGCCTTCCTTTTCCATGTGTGGGATTACAAATTTAAGAATCTGTTTAAAATATGCTGATCCTATGCTAAGTTCCAATATAACAACATGAACTGAAAAGGTTATGTATATTGTGACAGTCTAAGAGCAGGCAGCCCAGGCTCTGAGACAGCAACCTTTTGTCTTTATGCAGTTCCTGAACATCTAGAAGGTTTCCCAAGTTAAGTGTGAATTCTAAGCTCAAGATACTACTGTGCCTCTTGTTTAGCACATTTGTATTTGAATGACACTTGTATGCTAAATAGATCAAGACTGGGAAAATCTTTTACTGGGCTGATTTCCTGTACTGCATTTGCATGCTTTGTTTAGATCGATTCCACTTCTATGTACTCCTCCCACTTCAAACCTATATACTCTGCTGTGCTAAGATTTTGTCAGACGACGACTTTGATGACTGCAGCGCCAAGCAGCAAGTATCTGAATAAAGAGAAACTTCTGCTTCAAGATATCCAAAACGTCTCCTGGTCTCTAAGAAAAAAATTCACAACACATGATAACTAAATTTCGTGCAGTCTCCCTCTTGTCGATGTTTATGTAGATGATCGTGCTCTTGCTGACACTCAGCAATCCTTAGTGTCACAAAACTCATGGAATGCATTTACTGTGAAATCATTAGGAAAATAAACATAATATATATAGAGCATAGATGACGTTAACACTGCAGGCTTACAGGACAACAACACTGTCTTCAAAGTGAAGCTGGTCAATGCTTTCTTCTCTCTTCTTATCCCAGAAGTTTTGAATTGCATCTACACAGTAGTGTTCCTGTGTTCTAAAGAATAATGTCCTGCTCACCATTTTCATGTTGGAGGTCCCTCAGGACAGGATAGATGGGAACAGAGACGCCTTCAAGGCAGTGCTGGATCCGGGCACCATGGTGGATCAGGGAGCTCAGGGGTCCACGTGGAGCATGGAGCTTTGGGAGCCATGGCGGAACAGCCTCCATGGCCATGCTGATTGGCTACAAGTTTGTTTTGGTACTCGGCCAGACTCTGTTTTCTAAAGCATTTTTTTTTTTTTAAATACATACCCCACCTTTAACTACATTTGTACTTGCATTCCTGTTCTTTTACATTTGCTAGATGTGAAAAAAATTGCTACATTTTATTCAAGGTGCCTTAAAGGGGTCATCAGATGCCCATTTTCACAAGTTGATATGATTCTTTAAGGTCTTATTGAAAAGTCTATAATATAACTTTGGTTAAAAATTCTCAATGGTTGTGTAAAACAACACCCTTTTTACCTTCACAAAATCAGCTCTGCAAAAATCATCTAATTCTGGTCGAGGCTGCTTTAAATGCAAATGAGCTCTGCTTGCCCCACCCCTCTCTTCTCTCTGTGGAGAGACGAGCCTGTTTACTTTAGCCGCATTTAGCCGTGTTTAGCTGCTAAACTTGCTAACTAGCACTTTATTAGGAAATGCGATTGCAAATATTCATAAAAAAACCCTTATACTCCCTTCTGCTGTAAGTGAAGCTGGATCACGAATGATTCGCGTGAACATGGATAGATATGTGTAGATTGGGAGGTGCATTCCCTTCACAAACAAACGTAATCTACTACATCTTCAGCGGCTCAGATGTCGGAAGTAAATGATAACCTCTATGTTCATTATTACATCCAGCAACACAACACCTCAATCACTCAGTCAGAGATATTCTTGTCTAACTTACATCCCTGCTCCGGCATCGAAACAAAGAGGGCGGACTGTGACAGCTGGTCTGAGGTAAGACGCTCATGTTAATCAACTATCGTGGGAGCGGCCTCTGTCAGTGTGACGCCACAACAACAGGCATCTGAGAACGGCTCGATTTGAAAAAGGGGATATTGTTTTTACAGATTAATTAAAGACCACTGCATGGATTTTTATCATTATAGGGTAGATTTGTACATACACTGCCAACACACATTAATGTTCAAACAACATGTAAAAGTGAACTTAGCATACAATGACCCCCCCAAGATATAGGAGTCTCGATTTCCTTACTTTCTTCCACACTAGGTCCTTCTGTTTTTAGGGTATCTTTCAAAAAGTTCCTCTGACACTGGGTGTTTGTGATCCTCAACTCTATCTGTGACAATTAGTCTGATATTTCAGGTTCATTATCACTGGACACTGCATCCTTGGATGATGTTGGAAAGGCCTGATATTTTTCTCTGTAGAAAAATAACAGTGATGGACATGTACAAAAACTCTGTAGTCATGAGGCCCTCTGTATTGATAACAGATTTGTTCTGTTTTTGTTTTGGCTGAGTCTCTTGGTTGACCTAGTCCCTTCATATTTATACTTCCTGTTAAGTTCAGTTTTTATTTATTTATTGTCTGAATGTCATCCCTGTTATGGTTGTGTTTGTCTTGCTTGCCTATGTATGGATCTACCTGTTGATATTATTACCATAAATTTTATTTTGGAACTTTCCCTTAATCATCATAATTTTTACAACCATTATTGTGACAGCATTATTTTGTTTGTACATTTAAATCCCTGAACCCAAAAATGTGCATATCCAGTACTTTGGATAAAAGCATTTTTTTAACAGAATACACAAACATATTTATGCAGTAGTAGTGTAATAACGTTGTCTTTTGTGTAGTTTATCATAGTCCATATAAACATAAAAAAATCATTCCAATACATATAATCCCCTGAAAATTAGTAGCATAATGTTAGAAAAATGTTATGTATTAACATATTTACTCACTTTGCATTTCCCTGTCTTTGCCATAATGTACACAGGTGTGCATAACTTGACTGTAAACATCTCTGGCCTATAGTGACTGATTGCTGTCAATAAGCCTTACTGATCCTTCTGCAGGTGCTGGTCATATAATTAGAATATCTTCAAAAAGTTGATTTATTTCAATAATTCCATTCAAGAAGTGAAACTTGTATAATGTATACATTCATCCCACACAGGCTGATATATTTCAAGTGTTTATTTCTTTTAATTTTGATGATTATAACTGACAACTAATGAAAACCCCAAATTCAGTATCTCAGAAAATTAGAATATTTTGAAAAGGTTCAGTATTGAAGACACCTTGAAGACTCCATTTCTGCTGTCTTAGCCTCACTGTAACTTTGTTTGGCCAAGGCCAGCGCTCGCTATAGGCAGAGCAGCCAATTGCTTAGGGCCTCTGGCTTTGAGAAGGGGTCTCCATAACTGTAACATCCCCTATAACCCAGTCCACCAGTCAAAACAGACAGCAAAATACTAGCCTCATTGTTCACTGGATATAGTTGAACTGTCACTCACCTGCAATTACATTTACATTTACATTTATTCATTTAGCAGGCGCTTTTATCCAAAGCGACTTACAAGTAGGGAAATACGTCAAACAATTTGTCCTAAAGAGGCAAAATGACTTAGGAAGTGCTCATAGTACCATAAAACAGGCATTGTTCAGATAAGTGCAAGCTAGTAAGGGAAAAGAGTAGAATAAAGGTGATTTTGTGCCTCTTTGTGACGGTACAATGAGGCGTCACTCACTGGCAGATCTCAGAGTTCTGGAGGGAGTGCAGATTGGTAGCAGTGAGTGGAGGTAGGCGGGCGCTGAGCCTGTGGCTGTTCTATATGCAAGCATCAGTGTCTTGAATTTGATGCGAGCCGCAATTGGGAGCCAGTGCAGGGTGATAAAGAGAGGTGTGACATGGGCCCTTTTGGGCTTGTTGAAGACCAGTCGTGCAGCTGCATTCTGAATCATTTGTAGAGGTCTGATTGTGCATGAAGGAGGACTGGCTAAAAGAGCATTGTAGTAGTCCAGCCTAGAGAGGACCAGGGCCTGGACAAGAAGTTGTGTGGCCTGCTCCGTTAGAAAGGGCCTGATCTTTCTGATGTTGTGTAAGGCAAACCTGCAAGATCGAGCAGTTTTAGCTATATGGTCTTTGAAAGTCAGCTGGTCATCAAAGATTACACCAAGATTTCTGGCAGAACATGATGGGGTAATTGTTGATGAACCTAAATGGTTGGTGAATTCTCTGACCAGCACTGAATCTCCAACATGAAAGCCTCTGTCTTTTGCATGGAACGCATGGTAAGAACATTTCAATTTTTGTGCCTGCTCCACAGTCACTCTTGGTTTCGGTAGGTCCAGCTGTGTCCTCAATCTGTGATGCAAGAATAACATAGCAGGTGTTTCTTTTGTTGTGCTATGTGGTGTAGTCCTGTACTTTAGCAAGAAAGAGTCTCTGTTGCAATGTTGTTGGTTCTTTGGATGCTGTCAGTGGATGTTTAAAAGTCTGAACAAAATGTTCAGCCAGACCGTTGGTGGCTGGATGGAATAGTGCACCATTTACACCATTTGTTTTCAGAAAACATCCAAACTCCTCTGAAGTAAATTGTGGGCTGTTGTCGCTCACTAGAGTTTCCGAGGTACCATAGCGACTAAAAACGATCACGCAAAACCTGAATCGTCTTGGATGAGGTTGCAGAATCCATCACCTGAACTTCTGCCCATTTTGAGTGAGCGTCAACGACTACTAAAAATATTTGTTCTTCCAATGGTCTATCGTAATTGATGTGAATCCGCTGCCAAGGAGCTTCTGGCCATGACCAGGGGTGTAAAGGTGAGGGACCTGGAGATTTTTGATTTTGTAGACAGGACATGCAGGTTTTTGATTCTTTTCTTCAATTTGTAAGTCGATATTTGGTCACCGGATGTACCTATGTGCTAGCGCATTCATTTTTACTACACTTGGGTGTCCGCTGTGTAAATATTCCAAAACTTGTTGCCTCAGATTTTGTAGAACAATAACTCGCTGTCCCCACATCAGACAGTCGTGCATCAGTGAAAGTTCCTCCTTCCTCATGAGGTATGGTTTTAGTACATGGTTTTAGTACTCCTGTTCTTCCTGGCTGGAGATGTAAGGGGAAATCGCCTTAGTGGCAGCAGGCCCTGAACAATGGGGGGCAGATGGTTTCCCCTCCTTCCTCAAAAAGAGGAACAAACGGGAATGGAGCTTTTTCATAGGAAGACGACAGGAAGTTGAACAAGCCTATTTTATAGCAGAGATCACCAACCCTGCTCCTGGAGAACTACCAATCCTGCAAATTTCAGCTCCAACCCCAATCAAACACACCTGAAGCGTTATAATTATAGGCAGGTGTGTTGGAGCAGGGTTGGAACTGAAGACTGCTAGACAGTAGATCCTGGTTGCAAAAGGAGTGCTTAGTGCTTGCTTTTTGATTATAACATCCACAATTTAAATTAATGTTTTGTTTCTTACATGCTTACACACTGCAAAGTGTCAGGAGTGTCAACCACTCAAGTCATACTGCCTAATATTTGTGCTTTTAAGTGTAAATTAAAATAGTTTGTAATTAGCATGATAGGAGCTGCCTATCTCCATCTTTCATCTCCATCTCCAAGAAAATACTTTTTGGTGGCCACAAATGTCTGGTATGTCTGAAACTTTGGAATGATCCTATCAGCTATCCTCTTAAACAGTTGTAAAATAAGGCTTTTTGCATTCTTGACACTTCAGTTTGTGCATATGGTTTTTGAACTGAGGGTTTTAAAGAGAGGGTTTTTGGAGGTTTTATGAAGGTAAAAGCTTAGTGTTTTTTGTCTTGTTTTCCAGGGCAAAGTCTAAAGTTTCTTAAATCAAGATGCATTTACTGGAGACCCAAAATGACAAAAAATGAATAACTTGTTGTTGTTTGTAGTGACTTAATTGACACATTGGCTTCATATGAATGAGGCAGCCATCAATAGCTCTGACTGCCATGTAAAAAACATGAGAGACTGCCAGCCTGGCAAACCCTGCACTGATAAATTTCTCTATGCTGACGACTTTAAATTAGCCACGGTGTGGCTTCATCTAAAAAAACAAGTATGGGTTCCACATTACTGGCTAACTAGCGGCTGTACAATATTAAACAGGAAATAGTACATCAACAATGCAAAAGGGCAACAATAAACACTCAATTTTCAGGTAAAGGTAGTTAATCAAATACAATAAAATAAAATACAATATTGTATGAAGAGAAAGTGTCCCCAACTAAGCAAGCCAGAGGCGACAGGGGCAAGGAACCAAAACTCCATCAGTGACAAATGGAGAAAAAAACACTCTATGGCTCTGGTTCTGTCAGACTTCAGTTCTGCCTTTGATTTAGTCGACCATAATATTCTTTTATCACATCTTGAAACATGTGTTGGCCTTTGGGGCACAGTGTTGCAGTGGTTTTGTTCATATCTCACTAATAGGAAGTATACGGTTAGTACTGGAAAGCTCCAGTGCTCTCCATTGACTTTATATTGCAGGAAGTGGCCTCCTTGTCATTTCTGACTTAAAACAAAAAACTGAACAAAAGCTGCTATGTGACAATGTGTACAATAAACAAGCCAAAAAAAAAAAAAAAAAAGGTAAGGAAAGGAAAGGACGTGACTAGTGGCCAAGTATGGTGACCCATACTCGGAATTTGTGCTCTGCATTTAACCCATCCAAGTGCACACACACAGTAGTGGGTAGTGAACGCACGCACACACACACACACACAGACACAGACACAGAGAGCAGTGGGCAGCCATACTGCTATTGCTGCGGCACCCAGGGAGCAGTTGGGGGATCGGTGCCTTGCTCAAGGGACTCACCTCAGGCGCTGGTTATTCACTCCCCCCACCTTCAAGCCTGACTCCCTAACCATTAGGCCACGGCTGCCCCCAAAAAAGAACTACGTTTTTATAAGCTGTCAACCCCAAAAATGAGCAAAAGGTGTGAGGAAGTCATTACATTTTGTGACATAATCACTAAATTGGCAACAGTGTCACAGTGAGAACAACAAAATCAGTCATTAATATTTTGTTGGCCCTCTCTTCTTTTTACATGTGTTCATAATTTTTTTGTAAGACAGCATGGCCAAAACCTATGGACGCACAATTTGGCATGTTTCATTGTTATTATCACAAATAAAACAATTGACTCAATATGCAATATGTTTACAAAATCTTTAGCACATTTCCCAGTCCAGACCTCACTTTTAACAACTACTATATGCTGCAAAAACAAGCCACTTTTATGAGGATTGTGGGCCTTTCTGGAGTTATTGGGGCTGTTGATGGAACTCATGTGAAATTTTTCTATTGGTATGTCTCTGTTCAAAGCATCAGTAATACTTTGTGAAAATTTTGCACAGTGCAAATCTTTTTAAAAAATACATTTAAATATTAATTAGTGTCTTAACTAAATGATTTTTATTGTAGTTACATCAAACAGTTGGGGTTGTGCTGCTGTGACTTCACATGAGCAGGCTCACTGTTGGCTGTTTCAGAGGTTGAGGGCAGCCATTTTGGGTTGACATTGTAATTCTTAGTTCACAACACTTAAGTGTCACCTCGGTCAACAAGAGAATCAGTCTTAGACTTTACTGAAAGTTGCTTATAGCTTCTTTATAAAAGTCTCCTATTTTTAGAAAAGTCCTAATTTTTACTAAGAATTTTTTGACACTAAATTCGAAGATTAAGACTATTCTTAAAAGCATTTCTGTGAAGTTTTATACATACGGGCCCAGGACTTTAATGTGCTGCTTCTTGAGCCACTCCTTTGTTGCCTTTGCCATGTGTTTTGGGTCATTGTCATGCTGAAATACTGTACCACAACCCATTTTCAATGAATGAATGAGCGCATTTATATAGCTTTTTCACTGTGTATTGTCATACACCCAAAGTGCTTTACAATCATATGGGGGATCTTCCTCAACCACCACCAGTGTGCAGCATCCAATCTTCTGTTTATTCAGCTGCAGCGATCGTGATTTCATGGGTGTCTTCTTCGGGCGTATTTGGCGTTTCCACGAGAGAGCGCCCTCTGGCCTTCAGATGAAGATTTACTGCTGATCACAGAACCGTACTTTACTGAAAGATATGCATGACAATCGCAGCTTCTGACAAATCACAATTACGAATCATTTTGATTTATCATGCAGCCCTATTCTACACCCCTGTTGCATGTCGCAACTTGCCCGCCACCTCCTCCTCTGGAGTCAGAAGCATCTGAGGTTGCTTCGAGCCATTCACATTCCAGGCTTGCACAACCATGCAGCCGATGAGCTGTCACAAGCTGTGCTCCCCGGAGAATAGAGACTCCATCCCTAATCGGTTCAGCTTGTAATCTGAAGACATTTCGCAGAGGCTCAGGTAGACCCATTTGCCTCTCCAGAAACATCTTACTGCCAGTTGTTCCACTCCCCGATTGAGGGAACACTTGGCATGGATGCACTGGCACACAGCTGTCCCTTCCGAGCCCTAAGATGGTACGTAGATTGGACACAAAGCTTCAGGACCTCAGACCAGCTTTTTGTCTGTTACAGAAGCCGGCAGAAGGGGAAAGCCATCTCCAAGCAGAGGATGGCCCACTGGATATTGGACGCCATCTCCCTGGCTTACCAGGCACAGGGTGTGCCCTGCCCTCTCAGGTTGCAAGATCACTCAGCAAGAAGTGTTGCATCATCCTGGGTGCTGGCTCGTGGCAAGACCTAAGTGGATCCCATATGTGTACAATTCCACGGTATAGCCTCAGAGCCCATATTCCTCAGAAGACTGCCATTCCAAGAGGGTTACAATCACCTAATCTTCCATGTTTCTGAAAAATGAGTCATATATGTACAGGAAGAATGGGGCTTCCGCACGTTCCCAGTGCTCCAGCCTCACTAAAGTGGGTAGTGCTCCTTCCTTCAGAGAACGGGGGTTATATACATAACCGAGACGTTTAGACACCCCAGGTAAGAAATTGAACATCACTCTCTGTAAGTTTTGTGTTAGAGTAGGGGCATTTATGGTGGTTGGTGCTGAAGATTTGCTTTATTTTTATTTTTCTGTGAGGTTAGAAGTTGAATTATGAGTTGGATCTAAGCAGTGGTGGACAGTAATGCAAGTAAAAGTAAATGTAAATGTTGTTACTGTACGTAAGTAGCTTTTTTCACATATCTGTACTTAACTGAAGTATTTACATTTGGAGACTTTAACTTTACTACATTTCAAACTCAAAAATCATACATTTTACTCCATTTTAATCAGATGTTGTTTTTTATTTATGAGTGGATAAAAACTTAATTGGTCAAGCATGTGTTTTATTTTATTTATTTTATTTTTCAAAAAGAAGGAGACTGATCTTTAGATATGTAGTTCATTTTTTGAATGTTTCATTATTAACAGCAACAAGGAAAAGAAAAATGGAGAGCGAAGAGGCTCCTTTAACCTCCAGACAGTTGACATTGGGACAAAAGCTAGTCACACAAAAGAATGTTGATCTTTTAGTGTTGAATTTTGTGATTCAGAGCCTCCAACCCTTTAGTGTGGTGGAATAACCATCATTTAAAGCTTTCTTGCAAGATCTTCAGCCTAACACCTCTCTCATGTCAAGGGCCACTTTGCGACATAAGATGGATGTGGCAGCACTTGAGTTAAAGGCTAATATGAACAAAGCAATGTCAGAAATAAATTTCATAGCAATGACAGCAGATTGTTGGAGTTCAAGGACAAGAGGTTTCATCTGTCACTGCCCGCTGTGTTGATCCTAAGAGCCTGTAGAGGTGCTCAGTAGTACTAGCATGCAGGCAGCTCAAAGGCCCACACACTTTTGATGTTTTGGCTTGTGCTCTAAATGACATTAATTCTGAATTTAACATACAGAACAAGGTTGTTTGAACTACTATGGACAATGGGTCAAATTTTTTAAAGACATTTCGTATATATATGGAGCAAGATGAGAACAACAACTCTGCTTCAGATGAGACTGAAGCTGAGATAAGTGATGTGATGTGTGATGGAGATGATGAGGACATGGAGGTGGACTTATAATTCCATCTTTCAAAGCCTCATCATTGTGCCTGACAATAATTAAACTTGGTTTCCACAATGGATGAAGCCAAAGCCTGTTCAAATGAAGCCTACAAGAAGCTGTCAAGGTCAGCATTTGCAAAGTGCCATGCACTATGGAATAAGTGTGGCAGATCTGCGGTTGCAGCAGGGATTATAGAAGATGTGTGCAAAATTCAGCTGGTCCACCCCACCACAACAAGGTGGAATTCCTTATTTCTCGCCGTTGAGAGAGTGCTTCAAATCATTAAAGGTCAGGGAGAGGAGGCTATCAGAACTGTCTGCACTTCACTCAAGTTGCAAATGTAAGTGCTGTTTTTTAATAATTTCTTTAAATTCATGTTTCAGTAATGTAATGTTACTAATATAATAGGTTTTAATAGGTTTTACACATTACTTTTAGTAGTAGCTTGACTACTCAAGGGACAATACTGAAATTTTGAAATTTTCAGGGTTTCTGCAGGATTTATGAGGGTAAATGTAAGACTTTAAGACCTTTCTAAGACCAACTAAAGAAAATTTAAGAAAAAAAAAAAATTGAAGGGAAAACAATACAGCAATATGTTCCCTAGTTCAAGTTTTACTTTAACTTTCATATTAGCAGCAGTTCAGCATCCAGCAATTGTTTGTTTTTAGTTAGTTTGAGTTTTCCCTCTTTTCTTGACTTTCCTTTGGTTTTAAGTAACTTGTAAACAGGGCCGTTGCTGGCCAAATGGGTGCCCTAAGCAGAATTGTATTGTTGTGTTGGAACCATTTACATTGTGTGTCTCACAGATGACACTGCTCTCCAACAAATGTCTCTCCAAGTCATCAATGTCATCTGCTTGAGTGTCTGAGGTGGCAACTATGATGCCTGGGGACTCTTGAAAAAGCCACCACATTCCCATCATATGATGGATACAACGGTGTGATCTTCTGTTGCCTTGGCATTGACAGCTCCACTGTCCTACCAATGAATCATATGTTACTCTTGTTCGTCTGAACTGACACCAGTTGTCAGTCAGATTTGTGAAAACTGAAAAAAAATACCACCGTGCAGAGTATCCTTCATCTTTAAAAAATATGGGAAACACACTATCCACTCTATGCGTGATGGCACTATTGTTAAGTTCTTGACATTTAGCACCCCACTCAGAAGACATTAGCCGCTTGCTCAGCATGTCTTGCAGTGTGCTATATTGTAGTACTGCTGGCTTGATTTAAGGTTTCGCATTCTTTGTTCTTTCTAAGTGCGCACATTCTTTGCCTGGATTTCCAGAAGACCATGCAATTTTTATGATGCAACAACACTTTTCTACCTTACAGTCTATGTTGGGTGGATTGGTTGATTTGATTACGTGAATCAGAAAAAACGGACTGTGGTTATATTTTGGAGTGACATAAATTCCGTTCTTGGCATCAACACACAACATAGGTGTAGCATCAATGTTGTGTACTTCTCTGATGTGTCTTCACAAATTTTTGGAGCCTACATATATGTTTAAGTGTCTGTATAGGCTACCTAATATATATGCTAAATGATGTTTTTACAGACATATAACCGTACAGTCGAACATGATTTTGGATAATTGTTTTTTTTTTGCATGTCTCACATATTTTGCTATATTTCTGTTCTGTACTCCCTATGCTATTAAAAACAACATTATAGCTTCATCAGTACTTCCTTGATTGCTTGTCTTTTGACTGACCAGGGCTGCATTTCCCAAAAGCATGGTAAGCCTAAGAAGTTCGTAAAAATGATCGTATAACTGATCTTATCAGTTATACGATCTGTTTTACGGTCAGTTATACGGTCTGTTTCCCAAAAGCATCGTAACTTAAGTAGCACTTGAAAATCTTCGTAGATCTACAAGTGCTCTAGAGTAATCGTAAAGCCCTACGTGCATTGTTAAGAAGACAGAATTATGAGGTCACCTGCAGGACAATCGACAGATTGGTATAAAACGAGATAATTAAAAACAAAAAAATACAAATAAAAACAACAACAATTATAATTAAACGACCGAACCAAAAAAAATTAAAATAAAATAAAATAAAAAAATAATAAGAAAAGCCATGCATTGTACCTGGAATATAATGTCTTTACAATATCTGAATCAATCTATCTTCAAGAATCGGCTAAAACGACGCCCCTATTCTGGTCGCATCTGCTTACTGTATACTATGCATCATCAAAACTTTTATTTATTTAAAATAAACGGCGACAAACGATCGTGACTCATAAAAACAGCCTACATAAAAATGTATAATAATAATAATTATAATTGTAATAATAATGACATTACAATTGTGCGAACTTTGCATCATCATTAAAAAAAAACACTGCATGCAACTGAGAACAGTTTCCTTTTTACCGAGCAAACAGCAAAAACAGCGAGAAAAAACGTGGCAGCTGCCAGGAACTCTGGCAGCTCTCCCGAAGTGGCATCACGAGCTGCCACTGCCAGCATTCGCACCTGTATACAGTATGGGCTAGCGGCAGCTTGGCACTCCTTATGTGTGTGTATGTTCTATATGGGAAAATACAATTTAGCTTATTGGACTCATATACTGGTCGCATCTGGTCTGGTCGCAAACAATCGTGACTCATAAAAAATACTTAAAGTATAATAATAATAATAATAATAATACAACTGTGGGAAGTTCATCATCATTAAAAAAAAAACACCACCGCACGCCACTGACAACAGTTTCGTTTTTACCGAGCAAACAGCAAAAACAGCGAGAAAAACCGTGGCAGCTGCCACAAACTCTGGCAGCTGCCAGTAGCGACTAGTGGCCACTGCCAGCATTCGTGCCTGCTCTCTCTCTTCTTTTGATCTGCCATCAATGATGGATTTAGTGGAACATCCTTTTTTAGTCCCTCTCAAGTGTTAGCTGAATAAATATAATATATAAAAAATAATATAATTCATTTCAGTATGTTAATTTTATGTAGACTGTATTTACCCTAATTATTTTATGTCATAAATTATGTATATATAATACATAATATTAGTAATATTATGACACGAGTGCTGATTTTGTCCTGATCTATCATGAGTTAAAGGTGATATTATACACACATACATTTAGATACAGATATTTAAACACAGTATTATGTGTTTTTGCTCAGTTTTGCAGAGAGCATATTACCTTTGAAGCCATAGCAGAATTGTTGCACGTCTCTGAGCAACAATGAATGAATGACAAATAAAGACATTTATCACCACCTGCTGGCAGATTTAGTTTCTCACTTAGAGTATCATTTCGTTAAGATGATGATGATGATAATAATAATAATAATAATAAAATACAAAATTCTGTCATCATTTACTCACCCTCATGTCGTTTCAAACTTTTCTTTTATGGAACATAAAAGAACGTATTTTGAAGACTGTTAGTAACAAAGCTGTTTTGGTTACCAGTGACTTTCATTGTAAGAACAAAAAATACCCACATTATCTTTTTTTATGTGCCATAGTTTACTTTTATGCCTAAATGTTTATGTGTAATAAATAAGTTGAACCAAATAAAATATTTGTTTCTAAAGATTTGTAATGTCTTTTTGTTACTTTGTCATTTAACACAAAAATAGCTTTAAGTAATCTTTTGTGGGTATTTTCACAGTCAAATTTATTTTGCAATTTAATTACATTAACTGAAACATCATGTAATTAATTAGATTAAAAAATGTTAACATTTTAAGAATTAACTATTTTAACTGACGGCCCTAATATTTATTTGGCACCTTAAGATTATTATAATCACCACAGTAGTATACAACTTAGGCTCATTGGAAATACATGCCTCTATATACATTTCTGCAAACCTGAAAAAAGCATGCTGATCAACCAGCTAGACCAACATCAAACCACTAATCATTTAAAACCAGCCTGAACAAGAAAAATCATACAGGTCAGACTTGTTTTGTTTTCAGCAGAGACCTTGTATTTGATTGTCAGCTTTCACTTATACAAAACAATGCTGAAGGTACATGTTATCTATGGAATGATCACTAATGTTATCATGGAATGTTATTGAGAAACTAGAGAAAGAGTAGTTTTTTAATCTGAAACGCTCATCTTGACTTTCTCTGCCTTTTTTTCCCGGTTCATGACAGTTGTGGTATGTCGAAAAACTCCCATCTCATGTTCTCCCTCAACTTCAAAATCATCCTATATCGCTGTTTTATCTTTTTTGTTAACGGTGTTTGATCTTCTTTGCATGTGCAGTTTCCAAAAACTGTGTCGGTACTTCTGTAGTGATGTAGGATTATATTAAAACTATTTTTGAAGTTGAGGGAGAAAATACGATTGGAGTTTTTCGACATACCCTAACTGTCTTGAGTCAGAATACACAGAGTTCAGGCAGAGCAAGACAAGACAAGTGTTTAAGATTAAAAAATATCTAAATAGTATTTTTTAAATGAAAATAACTGATTGTTTTGCTAGCTTAAGACCCTTCTTCCTCGGCTGGGATCGTTTACAACTGCATTTGGGATCGTTTGAAGCTGCATTTAAACTGCATTTTGGAAGTTTAAACTCTGGTCACCATAGCAGTCAATTATATGGAGAAAAATGCTGAAATGTTTTCCTCAAAAAATATAATTTCTGTACAACTGAAGAAAGACATGAACATCTGTAAATTTTTGTTCTGGTAGTGGACTTCTCCTTTAACAACAGTGTGATCTAAGAATCGTTGGGTGTTTGATACTGTGGAAGCTTTTTAATACAGAATCTTATTTTTTCATGCAAACCTTTTCGTTCTTACTGGCACCTGTGAACAAATGTAACACTAGACCAAAGAACAAATAGGCATTCACTTATAGTCTATTGGCACCGACATTGTTTTGGAAAATCTTCCAAAACCTTTCATGTTAATTCTAGACTGTACTGTAGGCACCTTCATTACCTTATTACTTTGATTTAACTGATATGTAAAAAGGAAAACAAACAAAAAAACATCCAAAATTAAAGCATAAAACTCTTGATTATTGACTCGGTTGTTTTAGACAGTCAAAAGGGTTTTAGCAAAACATCATTTAGGTGATTTTGAGAAGCTCGCTTCTGAAAGTATGTGGACACGCCCTTTTAATATTTTTGGCTATTTCAGTAATTCAAGTATAATGACAAGAATATAAAGCCACATTTAAATGTTGTCATACTGTTTACATGAATGCTAAATAAAGTGTTTGACTCGGTTGATGTCACCAGCGACATGCGCGCACTCTCAACTATACAGTGTCATTACGCCATTTCTAAGGCACTGCTCATGCAAAAAAACATTCAACAGGCATCTGTAGGTGTGGTGTTCAGGCATTCACATGTTTTTGGACATGTGTATTTTTACTATGGTGCAAAAATCATCTTAGGGAAACTGTGATGTAATTTTTTTTATTGTCTTTAACAGAGCAACATAATTTGTGTGAAAGAAAGTGGAAGAATATAACAAAGGCTGCTAGATCAACTTTTATCACCATCCAAATACCATATTGATACAATTTAATTACATAAATGACTGATTCATTGTGACTGATTGCATTTTTATTTGGCAATATAGGACATACAGAGTGTAGACTGTTGATTATATCTGTAGTTTTATTTTAAATAGTAAAAATATGTGTGTAGAGCAGTAGCGTAGCCAGAAAAGAGACTCTGGGTGTGCATCAGAAAAACTGGATGTGCCAAAAATATCCGACTCTGCGTATTAGCCACGGGTGTGCCGGTGCAAACCACAGAAATAGATGCAGAAATATATATTTTTTAATAATCGTAATAAACATGGGTGGCGCCAGGGAAGGGCACTGCTTCAGCACCCACAAGAAAGGCCAAAGCACCCCCATAGCACAGTGAGAAAGGTGATGCATGGTGAAGACATTGTGCACCAGTAGCCCCTCTTCACCTTCACCGTCTTTTTAGATTCTTCACACCAAGTCAAAGACAGTACAGAGGTAAATCAATCTATGTTTGTAGAACACATAATATTTAGTCTTTGCTGCAGCTGTTGAATCTGTAGAGCTTCTGGATTCAGTGTAGCAGGATGAAGGAGAGCAGAGAACAGCAGAGGAACAGGAAGCTCTGAGTGACGCTCTTAGCATTGTTACACAGACTCGCCTCACAACATGAGGCATTTTGTACATATGAAATCAATGCTGTGGCATCACAAAAAGATTTAGAGACACAGCCTTTTAAAACCTGTGACTGGGCTCCAGTAGACACTGATGAAAAGACTGAAGAAGAAAACAAGTAGAGTCAGTCAAGTTGGCCACTGGTATACATGATCTGTATGGAGAGAAAGATAATGAACCTTCTTTCTTGTCCAGATTCTCACCTGTTGCATTAAAGCAGCGGTCTTCAGTCCCTGAACAGCTCACTGTTTTTGAGCAGCTCTGTCCATCACAATAGTAACATGACCTTCCATTGGGAGTGTTAGTGCTGGAATCTGCAGGAGGGAAAGCAGATTTGCTTTCTTTACACAGTTCTGGTCTTACTGTGCACACAGCATTGTAGGTGCTCCTTGTACAAAAGAAAAACTTTTCGTCTTCCTGAACTTTTGCGCAGGCTCTGCCTGTAAATCAGCATTTGTTTTCTGCTGACGCCACATTCTTGATAGAAAATAAAGTTCTATTCTACTTTTTTCCCCTTGTTAAATGGTTCCCTTTCGAGGAACTCGAACTGCGTCCTCTAGGGGGCGCTAGGGGGAACGCCGTCTGCGTGACCTGTGTCTGAAGAATACATACAAAAACACCAAAGGAGTTGGCCGGCGACAGCCTATGACGTCACTTCCGGTGCGACTCGTCGCTGCCGGAGCGTCACTACCGGCGCGACCACAGTATAAAAGGGCACCGGTAGAGCAGGACGGTCTCTTCTTCGTCTTCACTGACCTTTTGTCTGTAACCAAAGCTCGAATTGAGTGCATGTTTCTCACCAATGTTTTAATTATGGCTCGCGTGTGACGATGCGTGGTAAGGAGCAAGCGCTCTTTGCTCCCGTGGAGTTTATTGCGCTCTTTGCTTGTCTCTTGCGAGAAACAAGCACGCTCTGATACCCGCACCTATCATACGGTCCTTATATGGTGAGGATTAAGCGAATATCGGCTCTCGAGGGAGTTGAACGAGATCACCGCATTTATTGCTTGTTGCGAGAGGCACACACGGTCATAATACTCGCTTACACAGGGCTCGCGGGCTGTGTGTGCGGTAGTCAGCCGCGCTTTCAGCTCTCGAGGGAGTTGAATGCGATCGTCGCATTCAGTGCTTATTTCTTGCGATTGACTGGTGTGCTCTCGTAGCCGCTTGCACGAAGCTCGCGAGCTGTGTGTGTGTGGTCGGGAGCAGCGCGTCCAGCTCACGAGGGAACAGAATGTGCTCATCGCGATGCATTCGCAAAGGAGGGAGGTGAGTCTTCTCTATACTCGAATTTGCATGAGTGTGCTGGCCTCTCTGGCATTAACAACGCATTCGCGGCAGCGGCTCCGTTCCGCCTGATTCCCACGGGAGTCTGGCGCGTGGGCGGACCGTGTTCAGCTCCCCAGGGGGTTGAACATATGCTGCGCGTTGCAATTGTGGTGTTAATTTTCTGCCATACTCGAGGGTATGGACAGAAAATGAAGAGGAAGTATAGCCATCTGAGGATGGTTATAGCTATTTATGTGGTTAAGTGCAACTATCTGAGGATAGCTGTGTGTTAACCTATCCCTTTTTCATAGAGCTGGCTATCTGAGGATAGCCAGGTATTAGCTCGGTGATCGCTCCCCTTCCTGGGTTTCTAAGTAGCGATCTCTTTGAGCTCCTAGTCAGGGTTTTTAAGCAGTGGTCTCCCTGAGCCCCTGCCTAGATGGTGTTATCTCCCCTGTTAGGGTTATAAGTAGGTGACCCACTATGGTGGTCTGGCAGTTTCTCAAGAAGGTCTTTCTGGTAACTGGAGTCAGGCGTGGGAACCACGGTGGGTGAGTTCGATCCCTTATTTTGTGTCTACCATGCTGTATTTCTGGGACCTGTCTTGTGCGTTTCCTTTGGTAGGTCCTCTTCGAGCACCCCCCTCTGGTCTTTCACCATGGTTATGGTTTGCTTGCCTGGATCTGCCTTCGGCATATCGATTGGGAAACTTTCAGGTCCCCACTACAGCACTGCATCTAGGGCTATGGTCCTACCTTCAGGTAAGCTCTTCGGAAGTCTTTCTCGCAGGGAGCTCCTGAACATGCTTTATAGACACATGGACCTAGGCCACCTGGCTAGACCCTCTTCTGCTTCCCGCCCTGAAGGACCTTCTGTTTCTGGATTTTCACCCTTTCATACCGACCTGTTCTCATGCCATTTGGTGATCTAGCGAGTCGCCCCTCCCAGGAGTGGGTTTGATCACGCTATGTCTCGCCATCTTACGAATCAGGGTCGTTTCTGCGGAAACTCTCTGGTGCTCCAAGGAGCCTTTGGCTACATTGTGGCCCTTGTTCTCGAGGTTCTGCGGGCCTTGATAGAGCAGGGCCTTATGCTTTCCATTGAGATGGTAAGCACAGGTCTGTGTGGGGTGAGAATGGTTCAGGCCTCCCTTACAGGGCTCGTATGGCGGGAACCATGGAGGGGTGAGTTTGATCCATTTTTATGTCTCTAGAAACCTTTCTAGATCTGTCTATTATTATAGCCAGGTAGGAGCTTGGTGATCGCTTCCCTTTCAGGGTTTCTAATAGCGGTCTCTTGAGGCGACCAGGTGAATGCTGTCTTCTCCCTATGGTTTGGGTAGGCAGCCCATTGCATGCTCTGGTCAATGCGTGATTTACTCCCCTATAACCTTGCTTTATTATCTCCCCTGCTAGGGTCATAAGCAGATGGTTGGGGTGGTTCCTCCAGGAGAACTTATGAGCTATCGGAGTTCTTTGCAGGAACCACGGTGGGGTGAGTACGGCTCAGTACTATGTGTCTATCCTGCTGTATGTCGGGGTCCTGCTTTGTTGTGTGCTTCCTTGGTAGGTCCTCTTCGAGCACCCCCCTCTGGTCCTCGGCCATGGTTATGGTCTGCTTGCCTGGATCTGCCTCCGGCTTTGGAATAGGAAGCTTTCAGGTCCCCACTACAGCACTACTTCTAGGGTCTCGGTCCCATCTCTGGGTAAGCCCTTTGAAAATCTTTTCACAGGGAGCTTCCGTCGTTGGGATAGACACATGGACCTGAGGCCACCGGGTTGAGACCCTCTATCTGCATCCTGCCCTGAGGGGTTTTCTGCTGCTGGGGTTTCCGCCCCTTACACAGACCTGCTCCTGACAAGGTGGTGTTCTAGTGGGTCGCCCCTCTGAGGAGTGGGCCGGATCGTGCTATGTTTCGCCATCTTACGAGTCAGTTATTTCTGGGGAAATTCTCTGATCACGTCTAGGAGCCTCTTTCTCGGCCCTCGCTCCCAGGGTTCTGCGGGCCTTGGTAGAGCAGGGCCCTTGCTTTCCATCGAGGTGGTAAGCATAGGTCTGTGTCGGGTGGGAAGGGCATAAGCCCCCTTGAGAGGTTACCCGTAGAACAGCCTGAGGGCTGGGGATGTTGCTGCTTTCCTGGCAGCCTTTGAGAGGTGCTCCCCTTCAGGTCTGGTCTCCGTATCTCTTCCTGGGCAAGGCGCGACGAGGCTCCCCTTTCTGCGGGAAGGGTTTGCTGAGACTCGTCCCCCTTGGGGCTTCAGACCTCCCTCCCGTCTTTGGGAATACAGGTCTGTTCTGATACTCCGCCTTTTTGGTTAAGGTGTATCGACTTTTTGGCAGTTAGACAGCCAGCTGCGGCCGCTGTCTGCTCGATGCATGCTCCTCTCCTTTCGGGGAGTATTTGAGTCTGCTCGAGCATTTCCCTCGGGCTACTGAGGTTTGCCCTTACTGCCGTTTTTCCCCCTTGGCCCCATGGAACTGTTTACCAGGACCAGATCTCATCCAAGGCTCGACGATGCTCCCCTCTTTATATAAGAAGTCTCTGAGCTCGTCTCTCCTGGGGAATCAGTGGCTCCTCCTTCCGGGAGTGGAAGCCTTACCCGATACACTGCCGTCTCCTGGGTGGTTACGTGTTTTCGGCTCCTGGCAGTATATTGGATAGATAGCCGAGGCTACTATCTGCTTGGCATCTTTGCTCCCCTCTCCTGAGGGTTTCGTTTGAGCATTGCCTTCTCGGCGATGAGATCCGCCCCTACTGCCTTCCCCTAGAGCCTTGTTAAACCGGCAGTTTCCCCTCACCTTGAGGGTCTTTTTATTTCACCGTTTCTCAACGGTACGTCTAAAATCCATGACTATGGTAAGTGCACACGTGAACCTTTGGGCACTTTTCTCAAATCCACGCTGTGGTATGGAATGCACCGGTGTTCTGCGTCCATTCTAAAATCCTTTATGGTAGGGATTCACGCGCTTTTGCCCGTACCCTTTCTCGAGATGGCTAAAAAACCCCGGTCACCCTGGGTTCCTCTCCTTAACATCTGCCAGGCTAAAAAGGAACGGTTTGCACGCCCTTCCAGCGCGCTCCTTATTTATGCTCACCGAGGTGAGCAGGGAGTTACCGCTGCGCTCCGTTTATGACTCCTGAGGGAATCATACGGAACTACAGTGGCTCCTGAGAATCAGGCCAGCCTAGATTTCCTAGGCCTTC
This sequence comes from Labeo rohita, assembly GCF_022985175.1. Lineage (NCBI taxonomy): Eukaryota > Metazoa > Chordata > Actinopteri > Cypriniformes > Cyprinidae > Labeo > Labeo rohita. Next base: position 1,298,658 of record NW_026129368.1, on the reverse strand, counting down.
GGCCATGTCCCCTTAAAGGAATACCTCGGTTTCCAAGCTTGGGCTCTGCCTCGGGTCAGCCTCGACCCTTACAGGTAAGTTAGGTATGTAGCCCAGGCTCTGGCCGTAGGGGATATTTCTCTGACAGCCGTCACTTATTCCAGGGGCAACTCCCTTAAAAATCTAGGGAGTTGGTACTTAGTGCTTGTCTCTTCCACAACAGGCACTCCCCTCAGCATGGCAGCGTGGGTATAACCGTTCCCCCTAGCGCCCCCTAGAGGACGCAGTTCGAGTTCCTCGAAAGGGAACGTCTCAGGTTACGTATGTAACCCTGGTTCCCTGAGAAGGGAACGAGACACTGCGTCCTCTAGGCTCGTGGCCATGCTTCAGGATGTGAGCTTCAGACGAAGAAGTGACCGTCCTGCTCTACCGGCGCCCTTTTATACTGTGGTCGCGCCGGTAGTGACGCTCCGGCAGCGACGAGTCGCACCGGAAGTGACGTCATAGGCTGTCGCCGGCCAACTCCTTTGGTGTTTTTGTATGTATTCTTCAGACACAGGTCACGCAGACGGCGTTCCCCCTAGCGCCCCCTAGAGGACGCAGTGTCTCGTTCCCTTCTCAGGGAACCAGGGTTACATACGTAACCTGAGACGTTTATAAACTGCACTAAGAAAATGAAGTACAATACCTGGAGCATCTTGGGAGTTACAGAGATCTGTGTTACAGCACAGAGAAGAGCCTTTTCCAATGCCATAGTTGATGGTTCCACTTGGGCAGGCAGATGGAGCACAACTTTTAAGCTTCACTGTAGAACTGTTGACTAAAAAGCACATATGTGATACAGGATTATTTTGATGGGAAATATATTTATAAATATCTCAACATATGTCAACAGGTGTATCAAAAGTACAAACTTTGCAATATTGAATGATCTCTAATATTTATTAGAGAACTAGGATTGAGGTCCAAAGGTGTAAGATCTTAATGATAGCTTCTCATGATGATTTCAGTAATCTATATAGAACATCCTATGTGTGCAATTATAAATTCTGTCCAGAAAAGAAGTTCTTACGTGTTAATGTTGCACTGAAGCAGTTGGTAAATCCACTCGAACACGAAGTCGTCTGGGTACAAGAGCCCAACACACTTGCACAGTTATAACAGCTAAGAGAGTGTCCTTTAGTAATTAAAAAAAGACAGTCAGAGAGAGACATGCAATTTTTACCTAGTAACATTACAAAATTTTTTTGTATTTTGTACCTGCAGTGAAAAGAACGACCAGAAGAAAAACTGAGATTTGCAGATCCATTTTTGATCAGGTGGTGAATGAGATAATGTGCCTGTTTCATTTTTATAGCTCATCAGAAGTGGGGGTGGGAGTGATCATTGTCTCATTTCCTCACAGTTACGT